>NW_016162433.1:0-4307 GCF_001687245.7 Rhagoletis zephyria | reverse complement strand
AAAAAATATATAATTTTTTCGTCTTATTTTTAGAAGATTTACTAATAAAACTCATCAAATAGAGACTTATTCTAAGTCATTCTCGAGCCCCTATTTTGGACCCCAGGGGTCCCATAGGTCCGACCGCCAAAAAAGTTTTGGTTTTCTGAAATTCCCATATTTTAACGGTTTTTAGGTTTTTTTTTCTAAGGCCCGCCCAAGTAATGCATTTTTGCCTAAATATTTTTATTCTCACTAATATCGAAAAAAAGGTCAAAAATATCTCAACTTCAAGAGGCCATAGAAAGGAAATTCGAACTAACTTTGCAAAACCCTTTGGCATTTTTGTTTATCCAGTGGTCTACTTTCATTGCACGTTGGAATTATTGAGGCTGACGGCGATGTGTCAAAATTTGTCTCACAGTGTTATCAGTGAAGCAAAACAAACAGGACGGATAATAATTGAGACAGATCTCTATTAGGATCATATTGTTGCTGTTGAATTTGCGTGCAAAAGTTTTATGCGGATCCCGATTATTGCCCGAGAAAACATAGCTAGAGTTGCGACAGAGTTGCATTGGCTTCAGTTTATCAAGTTTATTCAGTGAAATCGCTGGAGAAATTTATCAGAAATGTGTAAACGAGTTTCCATACAAGTCTGTCCCTGTTATATGCATGGAGTCGAAGACGTCGGTAACGATGTTTAACCGCAGATTAGTGCTAACCAGACATTGAGTAACCGGCCCTAAAAGTTTTAAAACAACCCAGTAGAAATCGATTGTATGCATTCATGAAATATGCATGCTGTATGAGTGAAAAAGTGTGAAGTATTCATGAGCGGCTATGAATTCCAGAAATTAAGTCAAATTCTGGCGAACTGTAAGCGAACATACTTTATTGTTGCTTTAAGTACATTTTTCTATAAATTTGACTACCATACAGCATCACAAAATGTTTGTAATATTTTCAGTCTTGTGCAAAAATTTTACCTAACGGACGTGTTCTGCATTAATATTTTCGGCACTAACAGGGCTTTTCCATGATGTACTCGTACGTGCCATATATTAAAATGTAAAAGTAGAATTTACATATGGAAATATATGTAGTATATCCTGTAATTTTGCAAGCATACTATTGCTTTTGCATGTTTGAAACATTAATACAGACATATGCATACAGCAGTAGTACAAGTGTATGGTTAGGGCCCTGTCACACGGTCAGTAATTATCACGATACCCTGCTAGGGTACCCGACGTCGTTCGAGGTGATCAAATAAAAATCTAAAAACGATAATACAAACCTCTTCCGCATAAAAAAGGATACATACTATTTAGAACTAAATTTTTCTTTTTATTTAATTTAAGGCTTCCTTATAAACAATATTTTTAGTTTTATTGTGTGGTGCATAAACATATAGATTATTCGGACTTCCCACTCGTGAGCATCCGACATATAATTGACCGTGGGTAAAGCAGGGCTCTTCCAACTGAAGTCCAGCCACCTTTAACGTTTGACCTTGCGATTTGTTTATCGACATAGCGAAACTAAGCCTCAAAGGAAACTGAAGCCTTTTAAATTCAAACGAGAGATCTGTGGGAACTAATGGAATTCTTGGCAGAAAAACGTCTTCTCCTTGGCCACATCCAGTAATAATTGTTGCTTCAATTATATTTGTCATCATTTTCTTTACTACCAGTCTTGTTCCATTACAAAGTTTGGGTGGATCAAGGTTACGCAGAAGAATAACAGGCACACCAATTTTCAAATTTAGATTATGGGGAGGAACTCCTGAGGGCTCAAGCGAGTTCAAAAACTCCACTGGGTAATGTACACTTTCCTCCTGGCATGGCACGGTATCTATAGATTTGTACACGCGCGAAGTACCAGGAAGCTGTTGCAGAAGCTAGAATGGCTCTTTCACACAGCCATTGATGTCTCGCATAATTTTCCGTAAGATTATCAAAGACTTTTGTTTTAAGCTCCTCTACAGTTTCAACAATGGTGGCTATTGAAGCAAGATGAACTTCGCCTTCAGTGTCGGTTTGTAAATCACCGTTGCAGGAGCTAGAATGGATCTTTCACACAGCCATTGATGTCACGCATAATTTTCCGTAAGATTATCAAAGACTTTTGTTTTAAGCTCCTCTACAGTTTCAACAATGGTGGCTATTGAAGCAAGATGAACTTCGCCTTCAGTGTCGGTTTGTAAATCACCGTTGCAGGAGCTAGAATGGATCTTTCACACAGCCATTGATGTCACGCATAATTTTCCGTAAGATTATCAAAGACTTTTGTTTTAAGCTCCTCTACAGTTTCAACAATGGTGGCTATTGAAGCAAGATGAACTTCGCCTTCAGTGTCGGTTTGTAAATCACCGTTGCAGGAGCTAGAATGGATCTTTCACACAGCCATTGATGTCACGCATAATTTTCCGTAAGATTATCAAAGACTTTTGTTTTAAGCTCCTATACAGTTTCAACAATGGTGGCTATTGAAGCAAGATGAACTTCGCCTTCAGTGTCGGTTTGTAAATCACCGTTTCCAAGCTTGAATGTAGCATGGGCTGTCCTTTCTCCTGGCAGAAGAGTTGCCGAAATGCCAGAAGACGCTACGGCGAGTGCATTTGCTTGTTTTTTTCTAATTTGAGCCAACAACGTTCTTATAACGAATGTTTTACCTGTGCCACCTGGTGCATCGAGAAAGAAGATTTTACTTGCATCATTTACAACGCTATTCATAAATGCTTCAAATACTGCTCGTTGCTCGGGTAGAAACTTCGAAATATTCGTCTCAGTTTCTTCGATTAAAGATTCGACATCATAGAAAAGTTCTCGCGTTACTTCACGGCTCAAGTTATGAATAGTACTCCTCTGAATCACAGGAAGTCCATACGTTGGAAGCTCATTTTCCCCTAGAGATAATAGTTTATCTTCAATGGCAGCAAGTGCTAAACTGTTTATTATTATCATATGTTATTTCATGACTTTGATTTTGAATCTGAGCAAGGTGTAGAAAGTCTTCGGATAGATTGTCCTTATGATTTTGCCACAGTGCAAGTGGATTTGAAATATTGCACACATGGATTAGAATTGCAAATAAGTTTCTTAGACTTTTTGGGGAATTTGACATCGATGCTTCTGTCATAGTTGCTTGCCAATGTGCATCGTCTTCAAGAAGTCCACGGAGAAAACACGCTTCTCTATAAGTTTGACAGACTGTACCATTCACTGTTTTTAATCTTTCGAATGAGGTTGGCCCACTTACTTCTAAAAGAAGTATTCTCAAAAAAAAAACATTCTTGCTGGCTGGGATGGACAGTATAAATTCTTGCCAAAGTGTCGTCTTTAAAAATATCTGGTTGTCCTTCTACACAACTTCCCCGTTTTTTTCTGTTCCATTTGTTATTTTTCCAAATATAATAACTTGGCACCTCAGAATGAAGCAATGTTCTGGCAAATAAATCCGTTTGGCAAAGTTGGAAAAATGCCGTAAGCGTTGTATTTCTTGGAGCGATAACTTGCTGCAAAATATGTTGTTCAGTAAAGTATATTATTTGGCCATTTTCTAAATGGACACTGAGCTGTTGAATTGCAGGATGTCGCTCGTGGATAGGGAAACCCAAAATTCGCCAAAAAGCTTCACTGCTGCTTATGTATATTCCACATTGGTAGGTGGTTACTTCATCGTTTAAATTTGGATTCTGAAGAGCGTACATCGTCGCATCGGAACCTTTATTTACGTACTTGCAAACGTATTTTATAGATTTTATAGAATTACAAAATTCTACATTTATATGAGCCTCAAAAGCTTTTGAAAGTAGTGGACAAGGAGAAGGACAAAGAGCGGAAGAGAAAGATGGGGTATAAAAAAGCTCTCGTCGATTCCTCGCGAAACTGCGAGAGCGCGACCCCGCCACTCTAACGCCAAGGGACAAGGCACTTCAGAAGAAGCATGCCTACATCGTCCGGAAGTATGAGCGACTCCGTGAGGAGAAAGTCTCGAATGCTTCCGGAAGTGAGGCCGCTGTCTCTGGAAAAGCCACAAACTCCGATAAAAGGGACGCNTCTAACGCCAAGGGACAAGGCTCTTCAAAAGAAGCATGCCTACATTGTCCGGAAGTATGAGCGACTCCGTGAGGAGAAAGTCTCGAATGCTTCCGGAAGTGAGGCCGCTGTCTCTGGAAAAGCCACAAACTCCGATAAAAGGGACGCTGCATCCAAACCCCCCTCTGAGGGCGGTAGCTGTCTGCCGACGAAGAAAGCTGCTAGCCTGTCCGCTTTTGGAAACAACAAGCCGTCGCAATCACTGACGCCCAAGGTGTCGAAGAC
>NW_016162432.1:38843-43179 GCF_001687245.7 Rhagoletis zephyria | reverse complement strand
TTAGTCCGATTTCAATAATTTTCAACGTTTTGCTTTTATGTGGCAAGTAAAATAACCTTACCAAGTTTGGTACAAATTGGTAGAACGGTTATCGATATACTTATATATGATCATAAGTGAGCGTTGCAACGTGCAGTTTCCAAAATTTTATCATAAACGTATTTCTTGGTAAAGATGTGTTGCAAGCATCAATTTTGAATATATTAGCTTTAGTATTTACTGATTTATCGAAGATTTCGTATTCCTCTAAATTGCCATTATATGGGATGTGGGCGTGCTTATTGTCCGATTTTAAAAATTTTCAGACATTTGGTATGTTGTACCAAGGCCAACAGCTGTACCAAGTTTGGGAGAAATTGACTGAGCGTTTACTAAGATATAAACATGTAACCATAAGTGGGCGTGGCTACGCCCATTTTCCAAAAATTGATAATATTCCTAATTTTCGTCTAAAAAGTATTGCAAATATCAATTTTGCGTAAATAATATTCAGTAGTTACTAAAATATTGCAGTTTTCGTATTTCTGAAAACTACCGTTATATGGGAGGTAGGCGTTGTTATTGTCCGCTTTTTCCCATTTTCAATACCATCCGTCCTACGCCTGAAAGAAGTAAACGTACCAAGTTTCGTTAAGATATCTCAATTCATGTTCAGGTTGTTCAGGATCTTGTGCATATGCTCTTGGATTTGCATATTCGTTGCATTTGTAAATTCACAACAATAAAATTAACACGGTTGCCATGGCAGCAAGCCAAAATTTGCAAATGCAATTCCGACTGCAAATCCAAGACCATTTCTACAACACCCTGAACAGCCCAATCGATTTATTAAATTCAATTCAACACAATCAAAACGAATATATCATGTTCCATTTTTAACTTGAATGTGATGTTAATATAGATATCACGTACTCTACGTCTAATTTTAGCGGAGCTACAGCCCGCAGGTCAAAACGAAGGCGCTGGACTGATCCTTTTTTCGAAAAACACTATTTTTGACCAATTTTTTTAAAGTCAAGGAGTAATTGTAGGTTCAATCGCAATATTTTTCCGTGAAAACCAATTGCATAAGCTTTCAAAACCATTTTGTTTCATATCAAAATGCTGCTTCTGTCGAAAGCGCTACGATTAATTCGCATGGAATGTTCAAAAGGCACACTGTGCATTTATAACCAATATTGAATATAATAAAATAAAATGTCTATCAAACTTAGGCGTAGAAAATGTTTGATTCTTATTTCCCCCCTCCTTACACTGAGAAAAAAACGCGTTGTAAAATGGATTTTTTTTATTTTATTGCCGTTTAAAAATGCTCTTATTTAAATCAAGGGAAAAGTGTTTCAAATTAAATATTTCCATTATACATACACTACGTATAATGGAAATTTTCAATTCAAATACGCCCGTATTAAAATAAAGCATTTTTCACTGCACGGATGGCTCGTCTCGGATGCTTTTTCATGCACAGCGGTGACAACACGTACATACATACATGGTACATGTGTATCCGTACAAATGCACAAATCGCGCACTGTGATGCTGATTCAAACTCCACACTTGAAAACACATTTGCAGTATTGCTGTAGCTGAGTGTGCGAAGACGTTTAATACAATCGGTTGCTGCCAAGAGGGTCCGGGTTCAATTACCATCAGACGGAATGTGAAATTTAAGATTTTTTTGCGTACCTATTTAGTACGATGTAGCTTCGCATTATCTTTTTCACCTTTAGGTAGTGATATGTATACATTTTTATGGACACTATATTTGTACATAGCGAATTACATAAATTTATGTAAATGAAAAATCCTCAAAAAAATCTGAAACCGATATAGATCGATATCGATAGATATTTTTTTTTGGTTATTATTGATATCACCAATCATCGATGATTTTATGGGCGATATTGCATCTCTAGTAACGACCCCTCAAATTAGTCTAATGGGAAATTGCATCGTTCCAGACCGACTCAGTTGAATTTGGATCAAGAACACCGTGAATACAATCGCTCGACTGGTTACAGCGCCAAAAAAGAAGAAGAAGAAATATAACATAATAAAGGCTTGTAAAATAATAACTCGTGCTCATATAGCCGTAATTGTGTATGTAACGTATACGTCCCGTAGCATTTATTGTTAGTCATACGCAGTCAACAACTCATTTACTCGCACGCCTTAACTAAAAAGGCATATAATTTCAATGTATGTAATTAAATATTGGAACGGAATATTTTTCCATAGTATTCTGCGAAATTTTAGAATGGATTTCGAGTGTGTCAATAAAAATTGTAAAATTGGAATTTTTGTTTCGGAACTCACCGTCATCTTATAGTTAATGTACATAGTTATTTTTTATTTGGTGGCACACTAGTTTTATTAACCTAGATTTGTTTGTTTTTGGCGTTTTCATTGCTTAATGTTAACATTTGAGAGGTTCCATGGGAAACTTAAACTTAGTGCAAAAATTATTTTCTTTATAAAACTAGCAAACGCGTAGATAAGACATTTTTAAAAATCTTGAACCAACCAAAAAATAACAAATTAAAGCTTTAAATGCATTTCTACTACCTTTTTACGTTTCGAAGTCAAGTTCTAAGTAAATTTTTTCGAGTGAGGTTAAATTAGGTTGTGTTGAAAGTACTGTCAAAAAATTTGCGATTCATAATTCAAGTGTTTGATAAAAAAAAATTATAGTAGAACTCATCTGCTTTTAATAAAGTTGTGTTATATATTAAATTGTGTGAGTGCTTTATCTATATTACGAGTTATTATTAAGCAGTATTGGTATTGTCCGTGACAAAACAGCTAAAAGTTGTTATCTACATATATATTAATACGTTAACGAAATCCCATACAAATCTATTCCTCCCTACTGCTCCTATGTTTCTCAACCAATTTGAATGATTCTTCTTTTGTTCGAAATGTATTTCAAAGGGGAGGTGCGCATTTTGTTTGTTTTTTCTGTAGGTGGAGTAGGAGTGGAGTAGGAGAGTAAACTTCATTTATGGCCCGATTTGCTTCAAATTCAAAATACATATTACTTACATCAAGAGAAAAACACTACAAAAATGGACCCGATAGGTGGCTCCAGAGCCGAGTTATTCCAATTTCCGTATAAGCCTATGAATGCCTTGTATTGTATGTATTACTCCCTACTGCTCCTATGTTTCTCAACCAATTTTAATGATTCTTCTTTTGTTCGAAAGGTATTATCTTCCGGTAGGTGCCTGACTTGGTTTCATCATCTATGAATTTTTAAATTATTTAACAGAATGTATATTACTCGACCAAACAATATATGTAAATGAGCTAGACGATTAAAAGGTGCTGATGGACCTAAAACACTTCCCAGGCAAAATGAAAACGTGTGTGAAAAACGTAAAGTGGTCGAATTTCGACAACGGGGCGATACTAGTATTTAATTAAAGAAGTCGAAGTTGTGTTTCGTGTTTGTTACATAATATTAGAAATTCATTGCAATGTTTACCACAATTGCATTTTCGTTTCCACATAGTAAGATATGAATAATTCAATTGTAAATCATATGCTTATTAATGTGGAAAAATGTAAAGCAATGTGCTTTTCGGGAAGAGCTGTTCAGCCACTTTCTTATAAAATAGATAACCATAACTTGGAACAGTTATACAATTTTGTGGACATTGGTATCACAATGGATCCTAAACTTAATGTTAACCTGTATTTGTCAATGTTATTGTGGCTTATTAACATTTTTATTTTTAATATTTTTATGAGCTTTGTACCACGATTGTTTATTAGGAAAAATTGAAAAAGCAACAAAGTCTAAGCGGTAGAAGTTATAGCAGCTATTTCGGAGATCACCACATCTCCTCAGCGGCAAATCAGCTGCCCTTTATAGTAGTTGGTTGAATAAGGAAAATGAATTAGCAACAAGAGTTTACGGGATGTACATAGCTCAGTGGTTAACGCTTCTGACTTTGAACATCGATTACGCAGGTTCGATCCCTGCTGAAGTCTAGAAAAAAGAAGTCTGATGAGGAGATGTGGTGATTTCCGAAATAGCTGCTATAGCTTCTACCGCTTAGGCTTTGTTGTTTTTTCAATTTTTCCTAATAAATAATAGTGGTACAAAACTCAATAAAAATACTTAATTTTAACCTTCACATTAATGTGACAGTCAACAAGGCTAAAGGTGTACTTGCATTTGTGAAACGATGGTCAAAAGAATTTAGTGACCATTATAAGTATCACTAAAACCCTGTTTACAACATTAGTTAGATCGATTCTGGAATACGGTTCAATGGTTTGGAATCCAAGGTATCAAATTTACTCAGACAAGATAGAATCAATTCAAAAACAA
>NW_016162432.1:34291-36871 GCF_001687245.7 Rhagoletis zephyria | reverse complement strand
TATATGTATCTCGCTAACCGTTCTAGCAATTTTACCAAACTCGGTATTTTTATAAAAGCAAAACGTTGAAAATTATTGAAATCGGACTAAAATTACGCTTTTCATATAACGGTAAATTTTAGAAATACTTGAAATTTCAATATTTCGAAATTTAAGGACGCTAATTTACTTAATATTTATACACCCCGGCTTATCATGTAGCGGTATCTTTCGGTAAGGTGGAAAACATATATTTAACCCTTTCGGTACATCTTTTTAGATTCGGGCTTTAAAAACCCAATTTTTTTATTAAGTGATCTTTAATACATAATATAATAACATTCAATTTAATTTTTTTCCAAAATGCGATTCTAAAGTGTTTTTTGGAATGATGCCATATGGCATCATTTGTACTAACTGGTGTAAAAAATATGCAAGGATTTTTTAATATGGTATTTTATTTTATTCAAATCAAATTAAATAACGCCACAAAAATTTTGTAAAATAAGTTGGAACATGCATAGATTTAATAATTCATTTAAAAAATCTACCAGTTGCAATTTCCCAGTACAAACATATCGTTATTTGCTGGTGCGGATTTCAGCTCCTTCAAATATTATTGATGCCATGTGGCATCATCACATTTAAAAATATACCACGCGTTTATTAGCACTTTTTTAAATTAAATTACAAGTTCTAGCAATATTTGACACTATTTTGGAGACTATAGTATATTTATTTGTTTTTAATTTATTGGGTTATTTGGTAAAATATAGTATTTTAATGTAGACCTTTCTAAGCAGAAGAAAATCAATATTTTAGTAAAGTTTTAAAATTGAAATTTTTCATCTACTGTGGATAAAAATAACAATACCGTATTAAAATATAGTTTATAAAACTTCCCATTACAGCGTTGCATATAAAAATATAATTTCAGATAAGCTCAATTAAATCTGTGAGTATTCAAAAAAGCATGACGCCATATGACATCGAAATAGCGAAAGGGTTAATACTTGCGCCGGGTATTTAATGTTCGGCTCCGCCCGAACTTAGACTTTCTTACTTGTTATGGTTAAATTACTGACAAGCTCAATTTCAAGTCCGTCTCTTCTGGCTGATGTTAGCTTTAATGGAACATGTTAGCTTAGAGGGAACCTCTCGTGTATCAAGACACTTTTGTCCCCTATTACTGAAAGCTTGAAAAACTAATTTTGAATTGCACGATCCAGTGCCTTGCTTATACCAGGATTTTAACTCTCATTCCAGCACGTTTGATATATCTGATCCGCTTTGCAGCATTAAGAAAGCGATAATCTCCTCTCTCAATAAAAGAATTATTAACATAAAGACAAAAAATCAGCTGATGAATTTAGTTCTGTAGCTGAACAGTTTTAGATCTCGACACTGAACAAACTCCTGCCTTTCGTCACTCAACGCAAAAATTTAAAATATTGGTGCCATACGTCATGCGGACTGCGCCCCTCGTGCGGATGGGGCAATGGAGGGTGAAAACGTTGGGATTATTATTATTAATAGTGAAGCATATCCCACCCATGACAGCTGCGGGTAAGGCAGCTGTCAGAGGTAAGTTTATAGGGCTGATAAGCTTTATTTGTTTGTTGAGGTGGCCGCAGGGGCGGAGGGGGAAGCGCGGACTCGCCCATTGCCTATATACCCTTGTGGTCAAATGATTAAGTTAAGTGACATCTTAACCAGTTTCGGGCTTTTTTGGTACATTTAATTATTATAGTTTTTTTTATAAAAGTCTAGCATATTACATAACCAAAACCACGTAAATCCACATTTCAATCTTCTTACAAAAATTATAAAAATTCAAAAAACATTTATAATTACACACAAAAATTTAAAACTTCTGGTTAAGAATTTTTAGAAAAAGTCTAGGTAGTTTTAAAGCCCATTTAGTTTAAGTAGCTAAAACTGAGAATTTCAATACGCTAGGAAATCGCATTGATTTTAATAATTTGTTTGGCTGACGGTGCTAGACACTTTCTTCTATATAAAAGCCACTATCCTAAGTTAAAACATGAATGAATTGAAACCCTACTTAGCCTCTTATAGTTTTTAATAACTAATCTTTAATATGGACCACACTAAAAGCACCTTTTCATATAAAAATTCGTACTTGGCCAACCAGTGACAAACGTTGTCCCCCCCCCCCCTNGCGCAAAAATTGAAAATATTGGTGCCATACGTCATGCGGACTCCGCCCCTCGTGCGGATGGGGCAATGGAGGGTAAAAACGTTGGGATTATTATTATTAATAGTGAAGCATATCCCACCCATGACAGCTGCGGGTAAGTATGTACTCGTATATGATTTCCTGGGTGTCAAGGATGCTTGCCTGTTCAGGAGTCCACCAAGCGGGGAAGTTGTGAAGGTGGCTTTGCTTATCTGACATCTTTGTCACCCATGCGATGTTTAAACCCGGGGGTCACACTTAAATGCTGACACTAATTTGCGCAATCTGAAAAGTATTTAACGGTATATTTATAAGTAAGACAATACTTAATATATTTAAACAAAAGTTGAGGTACATACCAACGGACTTTTATTAAAATCTGTGTGCTATCCAAATTAGAT
>NW_016162432.1:27419-34266 GCF_001687245.7 Rhagoletis zephyria | reverse complement strand
GTTGTCCCCCCCCCCCGTGCTTATTATTTTTGTTGTAGTTTTTGCTTTGTTTGTATTCGTGGTTCTTCGTTTTATTATAAGACATTAAGTTCACACAGAAATGTGAAATAAATTCGCAGAGTTTCCGTAAAATATATCTGCTCCAAAAGCAGGTTCTTTTTTTTGTCCCAGCCATGACAGAAGAAAATTTTTTCTGTACCACATGTCCACATGTTCCACATGTGTCGGTGGAATCGCCCATTTTGAAGTTTTTTACACTTATGAAAAAAATTTTTAAATTTAAAAAATTACAAAATAGCTCGAGAGGTATTCTGCATGCTGCCATTTTGATTAATTTGGTTGCATACTCTTTAAGCTTCACAGATATATTGCATTTGATGCCAACTTTCATTGCCTCTACATACAAATACATATGTATGTATGTACATAATTATATAGGTATTACTTTTATTTATTCTTTATTTTTTTGTTACAATTATGATTTTCGTACATACATATGTATATGAATTGTGATGTTCTTATTGCAAAAATTATCAATTATAAAATTATGCGTACAAATACTGTATATGTATACTAGCAGACCCGGCGAACTTCGTCCCGCCCAAAATTAATTTTTTTATTGAGACATTTGGTCCAACGTTTTCGCCAGCAATTCACGTTCACGTTTGGTTTTGTGGTCGAAAGAAGGCATATCCTCCATTGCCGTCTTAAATAACCTGACAAAAGCGTTATACCGGGAATAAGTCCTTGCGGCTCGATAGTGAATCGTCCTTGAATCTGATTGGTATAGTTGGTGGGAATTTCTAAACTGGTGAGCATCATTGGTCCACATTCTGTTTAGTCACCGTAAGGCAAGGACCGCAATGGTTTTGATGGTTGATTTTACGGAAGTAATTTGACTTTGATCCGCGGTGCCTCCAAATCGACGATTTTTAGCAATAACTCGGCTCCAGCGCCACTAAAAATTATCATTAAAAAATTATCATTAAAATCGTTTCGGTCATTTAGGAAAGAATGTGTTTCAGCCAAACTGTTCAACGAACAACTTCAGGCTGCCACGGCTAATCAAAAATACAAACGACCTATACACACCTAGCAAGACGAACTCTTTAGAAGTAAAAGCTATAGGGAAGCAGCTTAATCCAAAGAAATCGCCGGGTGCTGATTTTATAACTCCGAAAATACTAATAGAGCTACCGAATGTTGCACTAGCCATTCTTTCTGACCTTTTCAACGCTACCTTTAAATTCGGTTACTTTCCGAAAAGGTCGAAGATAATCATGATAGCCAAACCTGGAAAAGACACAACAGAGCCGTCCTCGTACATACCAATAAGCTTACTGCCCTGTCTTTCCAAAGTATTCGAAAAAGTACTCCTATCAAAGATATCTCCCTTTCTCCATGAATGCAATTTACTACCAGCACACCAATTTGGCTTCCGAGAAAAACATGGTACAATTGAAAAAGTTAACCGAACTACAAATGAAATCAGAAGGGCATTTCAGCTCATAGAGTACTTCTCTGCAATTTTTCTCGATGTGGAACAAGCATTCGACAAAGTATGGCACGACGGTCTTATATATAAAATTAAAAAATTGTTGCCGCCGGAATTGCACAAAATATTTGAATCATACATAACTAACAGAGAATTTGCTGTAAAATTATCTAATTTCACTTCAAAAGATGTGCTGAGAGGTAGTGTACTCGGGCCTATTCTGTATATTAGCGTTGGCCGAAAATATGCTTTTTTAGAATTTTGATTGGTAATAGCAAAAATATGGTTCATAATGCTCTAAAAATAAGCTGTGTGAAAGAATTCAGTTTTTGGTCAATATCTTAGGCTCGCCCAAGTCCATCAAAGTTGCAGTACTAAAAAATTTGTTTTCTTAGCTAATTTCGATTTTGTACAAAACAGGTCCATATACCAAATTATGTAGGACTAATACTTTCGAATATTATTGCAATTTTAGTAAAAATATGTATTAATTACTTTATTTATTAATTTTTAATTTTTGAGCATATTGAACTTTGATGGACTTTGGCGAGCCTAGGATATTGACCAAAAAGTTCCAAATTTCACACAAATTTTTTTTGTAAAGCATAATGGACCATATTTAGCTGGCACTTCAGGGTACTATTTTATATATATATAAGGAAAATTTGAAAGTTAGGGGGGGGGCTCGAGCACGCCCCCCCTGCCCCTACCTGACGACGCCCATGGATGTATGGTATTCAACTGTGGGGTACGACCTGTGCAACCAACATTGACGGGAGCACCGTGGTATGTCCGCAATGAAAATATACATAGGGACCTTGGTATACCGATGGTTAAATCTGTAATCGACAGCCGCAGAGATGAATATAAAATAAAACTGCGTAACCACCCAAATCCACTGGCAAGTGGTCTGTGCAACACAACAAATATAACACGCCTGCGAAGAAGAGATCTACCAGCCTTTCGTTGAGCGACGTTAAACCAACAGGGCTCAACCCCTACTATGAGCTATATTATTGTAAATTAGACGTAAGATTTTTAAACTTGTTGTTAGGCTTAATCGATGTAAAATAAGCAGATCCAACAAATAAATGCAAATATAATTAAAAATAATAATTAGGAGGAGTTAAGCCATCAGAATAAATCTTTTACATACTGACACTCTTCGGCATTTTTTCCCATACAAAAAAGGATCAGTCCAGCGCCTTCGTCTTGACCTGCGAGCTATGTCGGAGACACATCCGCTAAACTTGAACGTAGAATACGTGTTATTATTAAGATCGCATTCAAGTTAAAAACGGTACATGAAATATTCATTTTGATTTTATTGAATTGAATTTAATAACTCAATATGAATTGCAAAATATTAATACTTAGCAATATAGAAGCAGATCCACATTAACTTCAATCATATGTACCATCAGCTTGCGTCTGATATTGTGATACCTACATGTTTCATGTGCCTGATGAATTAAGTTAAACTTTATTATTTAAATACGTAACAACGCTCCTAAATACAGTTCAGAAATAAAGCCTTTTTAGATCCATTTCATTTGATACCCTAGTTTTTAATAATTGGTTTCACTTATTAAATAATTTGCGTTTAGCTTTTTAAACAGGTGGCAACCCTCTTTAATATTATTAATATTTAAACTTTCGCATCATGTTTTAATATTTCATTTAACTTATGCATACTTTTATAAAATTCTTACTCTAAAACAGATGGCAGCCCTATTCAAAATATTTTAAAACCAAAACTTTGTTAAACGTCTTTCGACTCACACACATGTTAAGATACAAATTTAAATTGTGTACATAATTCCCTTAGTTCAAGTTGAATCTAATTTTTAAAATATTATTATAAATATTGTGCCATCTGTTACTCAAAAGCCGAAATACCTACACACACATACCTTTTGTCTCCTTCTCTCACTTCCAGCGCATGCACGTGTTTGTAAACCGATGACGAAGTGATTTTGTATGGAAAATCATTTATGCCCATATATTTGAATAAAATAAGCATACTTAGAAGATATCATCCAATACTTCCCATATACCAAACGAAAGGAAAAACCTTTAAAAGCCTTAAAATGGTCGATATTTGTTGAATTTATATAAAATTTGTACAGGATAATATTTCTACTGCTCCAGAAAACCTTTATCCCGAAAATGAAATTTATATCTGCAAATCACAAGTTGCTAGAGCACTTTAAAGTAGGGTTGCCAGACGTACTACCTTTGGGAGTAAACGTACTCCTTTTTATTGCAGTGTACTCTCTTGTACTTCCAAAAAAACATATCTGGAAATGTACTCCTTTCGTAGTTATGTAATTCCTTTGTACTCCTTTTTCCAGCTATTAATATTTTATCATATACAGGGTGTAAAATGATAACTGTTGCACAGGTTTTTTTTGAAAAATAAAAGGGACCTTTATACATTTTGCGCAAAAAGTAGTTTACTGTTAATTATCCACAGATTTTACTCACATTTTATTAATAAGTCTTTCAATTTTAATTACAATTTGGGTTTACCAGCGGTAAACGCTTTGAGAGAAAAGCGCAAGCGGCACGCAAGTCTTCGTCAGTTACTTTATTATATACATATCTTCTGTAACCATAGGCTAACTTCCCTCATTTGGTTCCTTTATATGCCGTCTTTTGTGCAACATAAGGCCTCATACTTAGCAATCGAAAAGACTCGGAACTGGTGACTAGGAGGCCATTCATGCGGCCAACCGTATTCAGTTTTTTTATACAAAGTCTAAAAAAAAAATACATCTGAAAAAGACATGTACTTATCTCTCAAAGCTGGCAAATGCAAATAAGGATTAAAATTGTAAAACTAATTAACAAAATCACAGTAAAATATTTACAAATTAAAAAAATGGCCATACATTCAGGAAGAGTTTGGAATTATTTTGTAGAATTTAGTTATTTATTTTTAACATTTATTGTTGCTTTGAAAGAGATTTCTAGGATATCTTTGTTTGTTTGTTCCTAAGTAATGGTAATTTGTAACAATAAATTGCACAAAAAGTTAAAACAAAAATTGTACTCCTTTTTTATGTTTTGTACTGCTTTTTTTCTATCGAAAACAGAAATGTACTCCTTTCTCCGTTTCAAAATCTGGCACACCTACTTTAAAGGCTCAAAATTGTCCCCAAAATAAGCCAAAATTTACCGTTGTTTCTACGACAGACACCGAATCGGTTACTCATAGAAATCTATTTGTCGATAGGCTTGGAGTTTTGTCTTTGAAACGCCACACTTTTCTTTGAAATGGCTTCACTAGTTCTCGTGCAATAAGCGTTTTCGTGGAGCTCTAAAAATTACAACTACAACATTTGAGCATAGCCTCCACATCGAAAGGTAAGACGTAGAAGTTTCAATATGTTTGGAAAGCGCCCTTTTCCAGTAGCCCCAAAATCTCTATACCGAATTCCATGACACTACCACAAATACTTTCAGAGATATATGGTATGAAAAACTCGATATGTATGGGTGATGCCACGCTCCCTTAATATATCGGAAGGCTGCAGTAGGTGTCCAAAATTTCAAAAAATCGGTACAGCCGTTCGCGTGGTCACCTCCTATAAAGAGAAGGAGCTTCTTTTTATATATCGCACATCGTCTTCAAAAGAGTTACAACTCAAAATAATACGTTTGTCAGAAAATGCGAAAAACTATTTCTTAGCACATGATAATCATAAGGGCAAGGGCGACTTTACCTTAGGGTTTTCAAATTATGAAAAAGATTTTCTTTATCCTTTGGTCAAAGGTAAATAAAAGCTCGGTGTACATTTTTAGCGCATAATCTCAAAAATGCTAACTTTTGAGTTGTGACTCTTTTGAAGACGGTGTGCGATATGTAATTAGTGTAGGTAACACAGGGCAACGCCGATTCTGATGCGGCAAATGTTGAAGCTGTTTTTGATAGGCTTTTTTGTGCTAATTATCCGTAAGTATATACCCACTAGAACTTGAAGGGAGATCTTCCTAAATGAGGAATGAAAGAGTACTCTCCTTGAACTGATTTCGGAGCAACAAGAGAGATTTTTCGGTTTTGTACTCCTTTATTACTCGCTTGGGAGACAAATAGGAGATCTCCTAAGCGAGCAAGTAAAGAATGCTCGGAGGCATGATTTAGGAGCATTAAAGAAGATTTTTCGGTTTTTTTTACTCCTATATTGCTCGCTTAGGAGCGTATCTTTTAACCCAGTAGTTAAAGAATGTTCTCTGAGGAATGATTTGGGAGCAATAAACGGGATTTGTCGGTTTTGTACTCCGTTACTACTCGCTTAGGAGCAAAAAGCGATGTCTCCTAAGCAAGCAATCCAGGAGTATTCCTTTTGATTGATAGGGGAGCAATACGTACCTCGTTCAAAAGAAATTTTGTATTTTTGGAAAAATTTATCATAAAGAAAATAATAAAAAAATATTTAGTTAGGAAAATTTGTGCATAAGAACGCAATTACTCAATTTGGACAGCCAAGGTGGATTTAAATGAAGATCCGTCGGTATATATGAAGTTTGTTTAAACTTGTTAAATATTGTATTATTTAATTTATTTGTATTTAATGCATTTCAGATTTCGGGTAATGAGCGTCTGCTTTTGTCTAAGACCACCAGCTTCCTATATTCCTTATCTTCACCCGTCCTGTGCCGCCATCGGCACAACAAATCACACTTTCCCCATTTTCTGAACTGAAAAGCATCTCCGACTCATTTATCCAGTCAATTATATACATATGTACATGCGTAAGGGCATACCCACTAGAACTTGAAGGGAGATCTTCCTATGTGAGGAATAAAAGAGTACTCCCCTTAACCTGATTTCTGAGCAATGAGGGAGATTTGTCGGTTTTGTACTCCTTTATTACTCGTTTAGGAATCAAATAGGAGATCTCCTAAGCGAGCGACGAAATAATACTCCCTGAGGCATGATTTGGGACCAATAAACGAGATTTGTCGGTTTTGTCCTCCTGTATTGCTCGCTTAGGAGCGTAATGAGAGATCTCCTAAGCGAGCAATTAAAGAATGCTCCCTGAGGCATGATTTGTGAGCAATAAACGAGATTTGTCGGTTTTGTACTCCGCTATTACTCGTTTAGGAGCAAAAAGTGATGTCTCCTAAGCGAGAAATCCAAAAGTATTCTTTTTGATTGATAGGAGAGCAATATGCACCTCGTTCAAAAGAAATTTTGTGTTTTCGGAAAAATTTATCATAGAAAAAAAACCAACACAAAATATTTCTTATAGACGCATAAGGAGGACACAATAATTTAATTTGGATAGCACACAGATTTTAATAAAAGTCCGTTGGTATGTACTTCAACTTTTGTTTAAATATATT
>NW_016162432.1:5770-24633 GCF_001687245.7 Rhagoletis zephyria | reverse complement strand
TTAAATTATTAGAACATTGAACGATTGCTTAACCTATATGGTGTTTTAATCTAGTATTTAGTCAAAGTTCAAAAGGGGCATATTATATTTCAAAGAAAGTAATTTTGCTGCCTTTTCTCCCATGAGGCGATTTCTTAGAGGCTCATATATAAGGCTGGCTACCCTGAACAATTGCTCACTTCGAACGCTGCCGGGTGGAGCGCTCAAATATTTGCGGGCCAGATCTGTCAGTTTGTCGTATTTTAGTTTAGTTTTCCACCAATCGAGAGGATTTTCACAGAGATGAGCTCCTTTTACTTTAAGATAGGCCTTCGATTGCGCTTTAATTTCAAATTTTTATATGTTTCCAGATTCTACATCCGAGCCTTCGCACTCGCAAAACATTCGTATCATTTAAAGCGAATGCGAATGTTTAAAATGATGCGAATCATTCGCATAACGAATGCAAATGCAAATATACGCAACATCCCTGGTTGTACATACCCAGGAGTTGTACATACAAATAAAATTGGTTCAGATCTTCCATTAGTTAACAACTGCCGTAGCAAATCTCCCATAATCCTAAAGCAGCTTTCAGTTCCAATACCATTTATCGCTTAAAATTGCACCAATACTAAAAAACTGAAGCCAGAGTGTGCACATAATCCATTCCTTGTCATCTTCTGCATCTTTAAAGTGCATTTTTCTTTTTTAGTCTTTTGTTGATACTGTGCTGAAAAAATGATTCTTAAAATTTGGCTGTTAGTGCCTAGAAGTATGCTCCCTGGCTTACGACAACATATCCTAACCAATCCCTACAGCAAAAACCGAGGGCGACTGCTAAAAAGTTATCATTGCATATGGTAAAATTCTCATTGCAAAGTTGAAAAACACAATCGAAGTCTATAAAAAAACCGGCACTTAACAACAACAAATATGTGTTGTAAAAACTTGCAAATACTAAGAAGGTTAAGTAAGCAAAGCAAATAAGCTGCAAGTACTTAGCACAAAAAGGCGCCAAAATTGCAATTCAATTGCCTACCATTTTACGATTCGCTACAATCGCACACTCCAAACACTAACACATTTACAAACATACAACCAAGTTGTTAACAGTATTGCCCTCATTTTGCTTTTCCTAAAAAAATTGGGAGGATATTTTTCTCTTGGTAAGTTGGCGTTCAAGAGGAATTTTAGTAAGTTTTAGTCAAGGCATATTCAGTAAAAGAAAAATGATTTTGACAGATTTCTCTTTTGGACTGCCGCTAAAATGTTTAACATGCAAGGAAATATTTCAGATGGTGTTGAAACAAGTTCTTTGTTTAAATTTTTGTGTATCTTTTAAATAACACTATGGTCTAGAGTCCGACCGATTAATTGGCATCGGCATCGGCTTGTATCGGCACAAGATTAAGCATCGGCATTGGCATTGGCCTTTTTTCGCCGATTCTTTACCGATTCTTTGGAATTTATTTTCATATGTTCAGTTGAAACGGCAGACATCTAAAATATTTGCAAACAACTCACAAAAATTAATTTTTCTTGGATGAAGGTGCTTCACCATTTTTCCATGCAAAAGTATGTTCGACAATTTTCTTTTATATGGAGTACACTACCAGCCAAAAAAAATTTACAAAAATTAACGGCATTTTATAGCAGCTTGAAACTTGCACTTCACTATACTAGAATTAAGTGGTCTACAAAACTGCATATCAAAATTCTGATTAAAAAGTTTGAAATTTTGGTGAAAATAAGCAGAATTGTTCTACCAAGTTTTTTTGTACAATGTTTGAAATCCGAATTTGCATGGTGTTTCTTGTATACCAGCTAGACTTAAAAAAAAATAAACAAAAGGCGAATGCCAAATTCCAGAACCGGTCAAAATATCGCAATTCTTTTATTTTGTGGTAAAGTCAGAATTTTTATGGTCTCACCCCCTAGGATCGTTTTATACCAAAAAAAAATACATCCCTATTTTTTTTTAAATCAAAAAGCTTACTTATTTGTAAGTTAGGTAAAAAAAAACAAATTTTGATCCACTAAGCTTTTCTTGAAACCCTGACAAATTCTCACCATGAATATGTTTTTGTAATAACTCAGCACTGTTTTAAAGTCTATGAACTGGACTTTTTTAAAACCATTTTTTGCGTTGTGACCTTCAATACGCGAAAATTGCCTTGACGACTGGATGAAAAAATACCATGTCAGAGATAGCATTTCGGCTGCATTTATAACAGTAAAAGTTAAGACAATGGTGCAAACGAAATAGGTAAAAATCGATTGCTAAAGAATTGTTGTACCTGCTTTACTGTTGTCACAGATTTAAAGGCAATCTATGTAATTTATTCTCTTTCCTGTGGTGTAATAATCGCAGGAATGACCCCTAAGTACTACATTACAAAATTAAAACACGGGTGAAATTCAGCGCTGGTTCTTATCCACTCTGCCGTACCACATTTCGATCAACGCTGATCGGAATCCACTTTACGATGGGGTTAAATTTCAGCGCCCACACTGCCGGTGCTCTTATACTTATCCATAGGCTGACGAAATAGGCTTTATGTTTTAGTGTTTTTTTTTCTCAAGGCTTTTATTATAAGCTTTTATTATTTGCTACAGACTTGAAGCTTCAAACTTAGCTCAGAGCCCGATGATAATGCAATAGGTAAGATGAATTCATCAGCTAGCTGGCGCATAAGTCCACAAAAAATTGTGTCTGGTAGGTGACGAAGGAGTGTAGATATTTGGAAACCCCGTATTTATGATCCGATTTAGTTCATAATTAAAATGTTTTTATTCCCACATGAGAAAAGATAACTCCACAAAAAACAAATAGCGATGCAATCTAGGGGCAGATCGTTGGACTTTTATTTCACAGGGTGTAGCTACGAAACTTTACTTTTGATAGGTTTTTAAGTATTTTTGGTAGGGATTTTGTAGGAAAAATGCAAGTCTGAGTGGCAACAGTGATTGTGAATGTCGCAAGTAGCAATAACCAAAACAGAAGTAACAAGAATTGCGAGAACGGTACTTTTCGTTTGTTTGCACTTCGATGACATCTTCAAAGCGGTGAAAAATAAGCAAGCAAAAAATGCAAAAGTTGCATCACTCCAAAGTGAGACTCTAAAAAACTTGCCCTTGGGCTTTTGAAGGGAAAACGATGAAACTTTCTTACGCACATTTTCCATATGTGAAGAACTTTTCACTTTGTTCGGCTGCATACGGTGCGTGCATGTGAATGTTGGAAGCGTTTCAAATGTTTGTTTGTGTTTGCCAGCAACAAACTTTTTCCATTAAGATGCTTAAATATCCTGCATTTCTCTCGGTAAACACCCAAAAGCGTAAACGTTGCAAGAATACATATGTATGTATATATGTGATTGAGTGAGTATGGAGTAGGCGCGTCTTGCGATTATCCAGCCCAACGGCATATACACTCATAGACACAGGCATTGCTGGCAACAAACTGTCTCTATGTCCTTTCATGCAAACGTACATATGTGGGTATGAAAATATGCAATTTATAGATACCTATATGTATGTATGTATGTACACGAAATCTTATATGACCATTGCTGGGCGTTCACCACAACACCCAACCACTAACCGTAGTGGTGCGTGAAGGTGTGGTTGCCACGCCCCTAAAATAATTCACAGCAAAAAGCCACATCTCAGGCAAAGTTCGTCATGAGTACAAGCTTACTGTTATTGTTGCTGCAGTTGGTGGCGTACCGCATGCATTCGCACAATCTCTATAAATCGTCATCCTCGTCATTACCATCATCATTATCGTCGCCGTCGCTCCCAAGTGTTACCGAACCGCTGCAGCCGCAGAGGAATACGATAACTTGTAGATACCGCAAGTGTGGCAATAACACCAGTTGCAGGTTGCAAGTCTAAAGTTCCTTATATTTGGGGAATAAGTTTCCATTCAACACCGGTTCCTTAAAGTTTTTGTAATTTCACACCTGCGCATGTGGGGACTTCGTGGATGTACGTGTTGTGCTTGACAATGTCTGTATGAATTTATGCATGCATGTATGTTCATAAGTATGTATGCAGTTTTTCTGGAAATCTGGAATAAATTTTAACTAAATAAAAAACAAAAATTGTTACAAAGTGGCTCTAAGTATTAGCTGGCGCACCCAGTTCAATACATTGCATATGCAGAATAAAATATATGTATACACATTTGAATGTATGTATGTACAAATTTTGTCGAAACTTACCAAAATTGCGCACATACTCCGTGGATCAAAATAAAAATTTAAAAATTCGGCGACATTTTTCTCCCCAGGGCTTATTTACTAAGTTACGGCCAATTGAAGAAAAGTCGATTTCAGCATTGAAATCATAAATTTTTATATCATTCTGAAACAAAATTTTTATGTAAAAACCTTGAATATGACGAGCTTGAGAGGGTTTGAATTCCCCACAAATTTAAAATTAATTTTGCAACCATCCAAACTGTCGATTTTTGCATAATTTTTCAGAAATTGGAAATTTGAATNGAGTTAGGGCCAATTGAAGAAAAGTCGATTTCAGCATTGAAATCATAAATTTTTATATCATTCTGAAACAAAATTTTTATGTAAAACCTTGAATATGACGAGCTTGAGTGGGTTTGAATTCCCCACAAATTTGAAATTAATTTTGCAACCATCCAAACTGTCGATTTTTGCATAATTTTTCAGAAATTGGAAATTTGAATAACAGCTATTTGTAATAAAATATGTGTTTTATAATGTCGTTCGAGAAGAAGAGAGTGAGCCGAGATCAAGTGTCATCTATTTTTTTGATTATCATCAGTGCAGTGTTGCCATCTTTTAATTTTCAAAAAGCACCAAAAACTTGGAAAAAAAGCATTTTACCACACTAAAAGCACCATATTTTTTGACTCAAGGGATACTTTTTTCATAACATAATACCGAAGTACTGCACATTAAAACTGGTATATCTCGAGAAAGAAAACTCGAATCGCAACAAAAATGATGTCCTAATTAGAAATGAGCAAATAATTTGATGGTTTCATTATATAACCTCAAATATCGCTAAAAACCGTGTCTTTGGCACTTTGGGGTTAGGATATCTCAAAATTCTAGTGCTAGAGCAATTGTGAGGCCAGATTTGGATTCAGAACCAAGAAACAATAGGGGTATTCACGATCCGGTGCATACTGTGTAGCATGGTGAATACATAGCATAAATAGGATGATTGGCTTATATTTGTTGTTGTTTGAACACATGAAACAACAACAATANGATAGCATAAATATTTGGTGTTGTTTGAACACATGAAACAACAACAATAATGCTATTTATGCTATCTATGCACCATGCTAGACAGTATGCACCGGATCGTGAATACCCCTAATGTGTTTTATTCAGGTGGTAAAAAAAAACAAAATCTGTACAAATGATAAGAAAAGAAAAAAAGAAATACCTAACTTACTTGCGTATTAGCATTTTCAACGCGAATAGAATTTAACAAGGTGGATTTGCAACTTCAGCTTTTTATCAATCATGTTTGGATTTTAGTCCATTTAAATTTGTAGATTCTTATAAATTTAGTGCTGCCACANAAGAAAAGAAAAAAAGAAATACCTAACTTACTTGCGTATTAGCATTTTCAACGCGAATAGAATTTAACAAGGTGGATTTGCAACTTCAGCTTTTTATCAATCATGTTTGGATTTTAGTCCATTTAAATTTGTAGATTCTTATAAATTTAGTGCTGCCACAGCTTTAAATATTTCAAATTATTTCTGGTTTTAACTATCTCGAAGTAATTTTAGTTCAAAAAAGCACTAAAAAAGGCACTAGGCACTACATAATTTTTTTTTGGCGTTCTAATTTTCAAAAAGCACTAAATCTAGTGCTTAAAGCACCAATTTGGCAACTATGCATCAGTGCCATCAATACAGTGCCTGGTCAACCTCGATTATCATCGAAGAATAAAAGCTTGTGTTATTGTAAATGGAGGCCATTTCGAGCAGCTAATTTGAATAATACAAATTTTTAACTCTAGAACAAACCCGTCTTTTAACTTATTGATACAAAAATTTACAGTTTACCACACTAAAATCGTGATAGATGATTGCAAAATTTATTTTAAGTTTGTGGGGAATTCAAAACCTCTCAAGCTCATCATATTCAAGCTTTGTACGCAAAAATTTTTTGCTCAAAATGAGCCAGAAATTTATGATTTCAATGTTGTAATCGATTTATCTTCTACTGTCCTTAACTCAGTAAATAAGCCCTATGGAGAAAAGTGTCCCCTAATTTAATTTTTTTTGGCCCAATGAATACTTGCGCCAAATATTTGTACGTAGTTTTGGATCGCCCTGTATATGCAGACACCAAATTAATCTTATGCTATTTATCAACGGGTAACTGACATAACGTCTATGGGTCCGTGGAAGTTATTTCAGACTTAATTTCCTCGAAGATCAGACATAACTTCCATAAAAGTTATGTCATGACTTAACTTCCACAATATTTAGATCGCCATAGAGGGGAAACACCATCCAGTGAGCGAGCGGAGCGCTCCCAGCGGACTTTTTTACAACAAAATCAATTAAGGTTCAGTTCAACCATAACAATTTAT
This sequence comes from Rhagoletis zephyria, assembly GCF_001687245.7. Taxonomy (NCBI): domain Eukaryota; kingdom Metazoa; phylum Arthropoda; class Insecta; order Diptera; family Tephritidae; genus Rhagoletis; species Rhagoletis zephyria. The sequence continues at coordinate 18,048 of NW_016162432.1, read as the reverse complement.
TGATTTTTTCAATTTATGTGATTTTAACGAACAGGATAAATTATAGTATCATTCAACACTTGAATAACACATGTATATTAACTTGGCATGCACGGTAATTCTCAATCTTTGAATGAATGTGACATAATTCGCATAATATTACATGACAACAGAGAATAAATACAATTTCGTACGGACTTATTTCACAGCTTACGCACTCCCAGTTACAGANATGTAATCGATTTATCTTCTACTGTCCTTAACTCAGTACAATTTCGTACGGACTTATTTCACAGCTTACGCACTCCCAGTTACAGAAATAAGAGAGGTACCGACTGGACTAAGTTTACGTTTCTCTGAGTAAGCTAGGCTTACTGTCACCACCTGATGAAGCGGAGCCTTCTCTCGCAAACCTTGCTTCTCTCGGTGAGTTAAGCTCATCGGTACAAACTGAGGAAGCCGTTGATTACATTACCTATGCCTGTAATTCGGCCTTCTCTGATTCCTACCCACTCGGAGGGCCTGCGGAAGGTGTTTGCGAAAAGGCCGACGAACCCGATGTATATTCAGAAACCAAATGGTAACTGGACGTCATCTCGTGAGGAAATGCTTGAAGACATAATGAACGCGCACTTTGCAGGGTGTACTGCGGAATCTAACATCGCGAAATAGAAAATATTTGCCTCAATATGCCTTATTTTATATGTCTCTCAGAGAGAGAGGGCAGTTCTGAAAGAGCAACATATGAAAGCACATTTACATGCATTGCTGTAGCTGAGTGTGCAAAGATGCTTGGTACAATTGGTTGCTACCAAGGCTGTCCGGGTTCAATCCTCATCAGACGGAGCATGAGATTTAAGATTTTTTTTTATTCGTAATTATGACGAAATAGAAAGTGTTTGGGTTTAAAATTTAAACTGAACTGNGATTTAAGATTTTTTTTTTATTCTTAATTATGACGAAATAGAAAGTGTTTGGGTTTAAAATTTAAACTGAACTGCTTAAATTCTAAATCCAACATATGTGCCCTTTTTTTAAACTTCGAAGGTTTGTATTTGAAAATGAATTTAGTTTGGTCATATATGTAGGGCAAAAAGTTTAAATTAAAACCGAAATTGTTAACCATGTATTTTTACATCACTACTTCGTACCACATATTCGCATACTTCGGATATGGTGGAACCAGTGATGATAATGCAGAAATTTTAAGTGAAGATAAAACTAAAAACACTATTCTCTGTGTTATATGCTGCGAACAGGAACGGCAACTTTTGTTTGCTCCATGCCATGCACGGTTAAAAATTTCGGTTTTGATTTTAAACTTTTTGGACTACATATATGACCAAACTAAATCCAGTTCAAANCATTCAGTTCAAATACAAACCTTCCAAGTTTAAAAAAAGAGAGCACATATGTTGGGCNCCGCGAAATAGAAAATATTTGCCTCAATATGCCTTATTTTATATGTCTCTCAGAGAGAGAGGGCAGTTCTGAAAGAACAACATATGAAAGCACATTTACATGCATTGCTGTAGCTGAGTGTGCAAAGATGCTTGGTACAATTGGTTGCTACCAAGGCTGTCCGGGTTCAATCCTCATCAGACGGAGCATGAGATTTAAGATTTTTTTTTATTCTTAATTATGACGAAATAGAAAGTGTTTGGGTTTAAAATTTAAACTGAACTGCTTAAATTCTAAATCCAACATATGTGCCCTTTTTTTAAACTTCGAAGGTTTGTATTTGAAAATGAATTTAGTTTGGTCATATATGTAGGGCAAAAAGTTTAAATTAAAACCGAAATTGTTAACCATGTATTTTTACATCACTACTTCGTACCACATATTCGCACACTTCGGATATGGTGAAACCAGTGATGATAATGCAGAAATTTTAAGTGAAGATAAAACTAAAAACACTATTCTCTGTGTTATATGCTGCGAACAGGAACGGCAACTTTTGTTTGCTCCATGCCATGCACGGTTAAAAATTTCGGTTTTGATTTTAAACTTTTTGGACTACATATATGACCAAACTAAATCCAGTTCAAATACAAACCTTCCAAGTTTAAAAAAAAGAGAGCACATATGTTGGGCTTAGAATTCAAACAGTTCGGTTTAAATTTGAAACCCAAACATTTTTATAATTAAGAATAAAAAAATCTTAAATTTCATGCTCCGCTTGATGGTGATTGAACCCGGACAGCCTTGGTAGCAACCAATTGTATCAAGCATCTTTGCAAACTCAGCTACAGCCACGCATATAAATGTGCTTTCTCATACGTTGAGTTTGAATCAACACCACATTTCGATGTGTGCAAACATTTTCTATTNAAAAAAATCTTAAATTTCATGCTCCGCTTGATGGTGATTGAACCCGGACAGCCTTGGTAGCAACCAATTGTATCAAGCATCTTTGCAAACTCAGCTACAGCCACGCATATAAATGTGCTTTCTCATACGTTGAGTTTGAATCAACACCACATTTCGATGTGTGCAAACATTTTCTATTTCGGTTTGGATTTTAAACCAAATTTTCTATATATGAAACCTAGAAACTAGAATTAAAACATTTTGGTTTGATTTTCAAATCACGAACTTTTTGGACTAAAATTTAAACCAGAATATATTAAAAATTGCTTAAAACTATTGACTGGCTTAAAAAGCAGACTATAAAAGATTAAAAAAGGCAATAGTCCCAGCGTGGTTTAAAAATGAAACCCAAATTTTTGACCTTGTGGCGGAATTATACCAGGTCAAGTAATTACAGCGAGAAAAAGAANCAAATCACGAACTTTTTGGACTAAAATTTAAACCAGAATATATTAAAAATTGCTTAAAACTATTAACTGGCTTAAAAAGCAGACTATAAAAGATTAAAAAAGGCAATAGTCCCAGCGTGGTTTAAAAATGAAACCCAAATTTTTGACCTTGTGGCGGAATTATACCAGGTCAAGTAATTACAGCGAGAAAAAGATTTTGACAAGGCCTTATTTGAAAAATTGCCTTTAAAATTTTACTATAAGGCAGCCGAATGACAGAAAATAAAGCGAGAAAGTTGTTTTATTATTTCACCTATTTATTACACCATGGTTCCATTCAAACATTTTAAGGTTTTCCAGCAATGTTATCAACATATTAAAAAGCATGCAGATAAAATTCATACAAAAGTACTATGTCCAATTTGTTGAGCATTTATTATAGACGACTCTTTTCCTATATTTTGTTAGACTTTTCATAAGCAAAAATGTTTTGTGAAAATTACTTTCTTCATATGAATTATATCACATTTTTTGTTTACTTAAATTTTTGAAATGAACAAAGTTCTTTTTCCTTCTGTCAGTAAACTGTTTTTGTTACAAATAGTATAAATAAGCAATGGGAAATAAGGTAAAATTTGTTTTATTTCCAACCTTTGTTGGAAATAAAGTAAAACTCGGATTTTGGTATTATTTCCCATTTAAAAGGGAAATAAAGCAAATTTTGCGTTACTGCCGTTTGTGTTTTTTCATTTGTATAAACCATTTTTAAAAAGCAAATCGTTACCTAAAGGTGAAAATGCGAAGACCATTTTTTGAGGTTGTACAGGAGAGAGTTTCGCATTATCTGTCATTCTGCATCAGAAACTAAAAAGTGGACTTGGCACGTTTTCACCCTTAGGTAGCGAAATACATCTGTTTTGTGAATTCTTAACTTCAAAAATAAAAACAAAACATTAAAGGAAAAGAAACGGTTTTTGTATTTTAACTCGATATGAAGGCCTCTAGTCGTAGTAGGAGTTGTAGTAGTAGTAGTAGTAGTAGTAGTAGTTGTAGTAGTAGTAGTAGTAGTTGTTGTAATAGTAGTAGTAGTTGATTTTTGCCAATTTTTTTGCTGCCAGTGCCTCTTCCATAGAATAAAGACTTTTTTTCAACAAAAAAATGATACAAATCGACGTTAAATCTTAGCTAACTGCACTTTATTTTAATAAAATTGAATTTACCACGTAACTGTATACTCGAAATTTAAGAAATCCATTTAAAAAGTTTTAAATTTCTACAAAAGTTTGCTAATTTTTTTTTAATATTGCACAAAGTTTAAAACATAGATGTATAGGATTTATGTTAAAGAGGAAAATAAACTTAAAAAATAACTAAAATTAAATGATAAAAAAATATATTGTNCTTTCTACAAAAGTTTGCTAATTTTTTTTAATATTGCACAAAGTTTAAAACATAGATGTATAGGATTTATGTTAAAGAGTAAAATAAACTTAAAAAATAACTAAAATTAAATGATAAAAAAATATATTGTTAACACTTGTAAATATGTGGTACGTTTATAATTTTGACACGGATTTTGGATGGTAGATATGGTACGTCAGTTGAAAATGTTATAACCTAAAATATAGGCATTTTTTATCGATTACATAGTTGTAACAAAATGTGAGCACTTTTTAAAACCGACATATAACGAAAAAATAAAATTTTGAGAACAAGTAAATCTTTCTGTTAAAAATGCGCAGGCTAGAGACTCATTTCCGACTTATAGTTTCTTTTACATTTTCCCTTAGAATTAACTAGAAAAATCGAAAATACCATGCGAATCGTCGAAAGACTATCGTTCGAACGATTTGACCACCCTAATGTACATAATTTAAAAGCTATAATTTTTCTTTAACAATGAGATGCCTAAAATTTGGTCCTGTCAAAAACCGGGACATTTTGCGTCCCGGCATATGTTGTACTGGGACCGGGACTTAGCTCTAAAATCCGCGACAGTCCCGCCGAAAACGGGACGGTTGGCAACCGTGACGGTAGGATGTCTTCGATGCTGCGATCCTTCTCCCCTTCCCCAGCCTCTATCGTGTTGTGGTTGTTGTCCGCAAGGTTTCCCTTTTTTTGGCGAAGGTAGGAAATGTTTTTAGAAAGTAACTCAACGATATCTCCTTTTGTAAACTAGGTCTTGTTGGATTCAATTGGAATTTTATAAAACAGCCTGAACACGCGGTTCCGCCCGCCGAAAATCTAATGATGCATAATATGATAATTAGTTAATTTGAAATTTGATGCAAAGACTGTAACATATCAAATTTTTTATTCAAAGACGATAGGGATGGAATTTCCCTTTTCAAAGGAGTTAAAATATAAAATGTTTATAATACATTTATTTCTTCAGAAAGTTGGAATGTTGCCAAAGTTGAGGGATTAAATTTGGAAATTTCCTTGTTATGACCATTTATATTAGTAATGCATTCATTCAAAATTTTAACAAATTGTGACATACAAAGGGCTCCTATGCTATAGCTAATTTTAAATTTCAGGGACCTCCCTTGGTGCCACGGTCGCTTGTCAAAACTCATATCTGTCTATTTTATAATAAGCTGACATTTAATAATATAGAGATTTAAACTCAAAGTTTACATTTTTGGAGATTTCATCATACAATTAATAAGCTTGATAAGGAGAATATGTTCAGCCTAAAGCTTACAATCCAGCTTTCAAGAAAAATCACAAAAAATATGTTTCATTATTTCGTCACTAGACACGAATAAAGGCGCGAGCTCAAAAGTTGACGGCGAAAAAAGACGCATAAAAAAACTTTAGCGTCAAAAACTCTTAAAATACTTCGCCGAAGTTTTTCATAAGCATCTTTTTCGCAAAATTTTTTTACGCGCCTTTTTTCGCCGACTAAACACTATCGCGCNACTTGCACTAAAAAATTTTAAATAAAAAATTTTATAAGCTTTCATTTAAAAAATTAGCTAAATGAGTGAAAAATTAAGTCTCCAGTGAATTATGAACACTAAATGCCAGTTTAGAAACTCAGCGTGCAACACGTACTGGGCCCAACTTTCCCCTTTCTTTTGAGAATTTTACTCAAAGTATGTATATTAATTTTTCTATCAGTATTAGCAATGATTCGTGATTTATAGATTGCACGAAGATTATCGATTAAATAGCAACCCTTAAGAGAGGTGCGAAACAAACTGGCTAAGGTTTTCATTATATTTTATAAGGGACATTTTTATTATTTTATATTCTCTGTTCAAAAATTTACCTCTGAAAAATCCAGAACTGATTTAAAGGACAGATTAAGAAATAAAGGACAAAATGCGTCCTTTATTTTGAAAAAAATATAAAGGACAGAGAGCTAAAATAAAGGACTGTCCTTTGAAATAAAGGATGGATGGTCACCGAACTCATACGTCACATCCGAAATGGACTCGTACACACTCCCAAAGTTTGAATTTTTTTCATTCGCAATGCAAAACTAATGTGAAAATATATTGGGAAAATGACCTGATCTAGAAAAACCGTATACAGGTACGGACCCAAAATTTATCTAACATACATATGTATGTATGTATTAACCAGGGTTGCTGCGTTTATTCGCATTCGCAGCCACGGAGCTTCCACATTAATTTTAACATTCGCTTTCGCCTCCGCATACGCAATAATCAACGCGGTGCTTCGGAGAATGCGAACGTTGTGCAAGTGCACTGATAAAACGTATGTATATCTGGTAAAGAAAATGACAAATTGAAGCCAATATTTTTTGACTGAGGAGTTGCGACGTTAAGCCGTGTTACCCGCTCGCAGCACACAGGAGTATTTGTGTAACAAAACTGGCCAAAAGCCAGATTTAACAAAGTCCTTTTAACAATACTTTTTTTTCTGTGTTTTAAATACCTGCATTTGTTTCTTTCTTTATTATAATTTTGTGGACCAAATTTAAAAAAAGATTACTAGACATTAAAGAGGAAAGTGTGCATTAAATGTTTAAACCACATTTTCCTGATTTGCATTGATGCTATATTCGTTTCAATCAATTAAAATGGGGCTGTTTGGGAAATTTATTTTTTAGCAACAATTAAAGGTTGTTGTTTTTTCACATTGGATACCTGGCTAAAAACTTCTGTGGAATAATTGTAAACCTACGTCCCCTCTATTTTGCTAGTTAAAGTAAGTAAGCTCGTTCAATACTCAAATAATTATAATAATCCAAAATTTGTAGGTCTGACCTTTAATAAGGTAATAATTGCGTAACTATTGAATATTATATGTCAAAGATCTGGTGTAAAAAACTGGATTAATCGCTAGTATTTTTCTACTATTTCTTATACATATATGTACATATGTATGTAAGTGTAATTATTATTTTTTTCATAAAACGGCATATGATGATTAAGTTCCGTGTTTTCTTTTATTACTTCGCAGAAAAACACACCAAATAATTTTGACCAGTTTTACTATGCAAATACTCCTCTGTGTTCCGTCCACTCGAAAACAAAAACAAAAATTGAACTTTATGATGAATTTTAAAGACGATGTGGACAAAGCAAACAACGCATACACAGCTGTGATAAAACGAAAACATTCAAATTATGTTAGAAAAGATAGGCAACATAATTAAGTACTTAGCTATAGAATTGTGATGTGTTGTGCTAATGACTGTTGAGTTTTTAATTTAAATGTAAGTTAAAAAATTGTGTATAAGCCTTTTTGCTATACATATGTTTGTTAATATTGTGATTGTAACTCATGTTTATTGTTTTTATTTATTGTTTAATAAAACAGACTCCCTGAGGAAGACGCAAAGCGTCGAAACACGTAGGAGGGATGGAAGAAAATCTACTTTCGTTTCTCTTTTTCATCGGCTGAAGTAGCTCCATAACCCAGCAAACAATTAAATAAAGAATTTGTCCCAAAATTATAACTAAAAAACAAAAAAAAAGTTGACAGCCAAGTTCACAAATCAAATAAGAATCATTTCAAGGAGAATTTTTAATATCTATTGAGGAGTGGGACTTGGCATGCAATATACATACATTTGGAAATTTTCGTTCATCTATTTCAAAATAAGAAAATGCCGTGAGCGCATGAAATCGAATAATAAATCAGATTTGATAGCTTGTGGCACCGACAGCGGTTAGTAGGTATTTAATTGTTACTGCCTGCAAATAGGAAAGGTCGAGCCCAGCAAATAAGAAACTAATTCATCCCAGGTGAACCTTTTGAAGAAGTCAACCGAGAATTAAGCAGCTCTGAGACACTCATCATCCCTGATTCCCATAACTCAAATGCTTATAAAAAACGGGGAGGATTTTCAAAGAAATAACAAGAATCCTATCCTTTTCGGCTGGAAACTACGACTTTGAAAACAGAATTTAGTTCGAAAATTTCATTCCTGGATAATAACAATTTATTTGCCATATCCATCTCTTAGCTCTCTATAAGCACAAAGTTTTCAAAGCAGTCGCAAAAAGCAATTCATTTCAAATATTGTCAAGTTTCACATGCAGAAATATTTCACATCGAGCGAGCAGTTATTTAGTGGCGCAGGTTTGGTTTACGATCCTTTGAGAAACAGGCAGCAGCATTACTTTTTATTAAATATAGTGCTCCGATTTTTAAATTTAAGTACTAAATAAAACAAACATTATTAAAAATCACTAGCTTTTCCACTTATTCATTTACCTAAATCACCTAATTTACTTATCTAAATTATTTCTTAAAAATACTTGACATCCACATACGCATCCCCGCATGTCTAAAATTCCACATTCGCAACATCCCTAGTACTAACACCTAGCAACAAATAATAAAATACCTTTGTTGGAATTCTGAATACCTCTGCCGGCGTAAATTTGTATGCTAGCATCAGGGAAGCCAACTCGTGGGGAATTCCCCGATTTGTGGGGAATTTCGGTTTGCGTGGGGAATCGGGGAATAAACCGTTTTTTGTGGGGAAAGTTCAGCTCGTATAATTCTAGTATAATAAAGTTTTAGTTGGCCAAAAATTACCGTTGAGTTGTTAGAATTGTATTTGTCGCATTTGCTTTCATATAACGAATAAACATAATTTACTTTTATACGGAAGAAAACCGCAAAAACTTCGGCAAAGAAATTCTTAAACGAAAATTTTTAGGCACTGGCAACTTGCACTTTATTATAATAGAGTTGAGTGGGCTACAAAACTGCATACTCAAAATCTTTCTGGACAATCAAATTAAAAGCTCGAATTTTTTAGAAAAGTTTTTTTAATTTTTTTTTTTCAAATATTGCACAAAGTTTGAAACTGGGATTTATACGATATTTGCTAAAGGATAAACTATAATTTTATAAAAAAATAACTCAAAAGTAACAAACAAAATATAATTTATGCGACTAAAATTTTTCGACAATTGTATGTATGGAAATATTATATAAACATTTTTTTATTCTTTATTAGTTAACTAACTTTATAAAAGTTTGGTTTGGTTTATGAATACATTTAAAAATAAAATAAACAGAAACCCCAGCAATATATCAAAGTACATTCAATTTTTGTGTTTTTTTTTTGTGTAATAAGGAGATATTTATGGGTGGCGTATTTTATTGTCAAAATCGGGGAATTCTCAAATATGAGTTGGCTACCCTGGCTAGCATCCAAGGCTGTTGCGATCTGAAGAGCTGCAACGTGTTCAAGCTTGCAGCCAGTCTTCTTCGCTCTCTCGTATCTCAAGTGATGCTGTTGCATATTCCACACAGATTTGTAAGTATTACAAAATGATTGTTGCGAAATTTTGAACGCATTCCGTATATGGCAATAAGCTTCAGAAGAGTTTGGCACCTTACCACACTTGGACGTGCCTTCGTGTCTGTAACGCACAAAAGACCAAAAATGAAATCATTCCAAGTGCCACTCCAACGGTCTTTTATTCGCTATCACATATGTATGTATGTGCGCACTTATCCAGTCAATATTGGCTTATTGCCTTTTTTGAATGCCATCTCTTAAATTTACATAATATATCAATTATATTCTCTTTAGAATGTTAGTGAACATGAAATTTTAGCAATCTTCAATGCGTTATTAGAAATTTGAACAAAACAGATATTTTTGCCTAGTGTAGAAATATACATAAATTAAATTACACACAAACATTAATGTCAGTCACTAGTATACGTATATGGGTAAATCCAGAAAATGGTCCACCAGAAGTAAAAAAAAATATTTGCTGCTATCGTAAAGTTATAGGGGCAAATAATTTCTTTCGTACCTCTTTTATTCGAATCAAGTTGATTTTCTTTTTTTGTTTATTTACACGGCCCACAAATGCATTTTTTCTATGTCTGGCTTCTGCTATGTACTCGCTATGTGTTTTTTTGTTTGTTTTCATAAACTCCGTTATGCCCATTTACTAAAGTTCTGCATCTAATTTTTTCTCTATTACTGAGATCTCTCTTCACTCTGTGATCTAGTGTTATTGTTACTGAGAGCACAATCGTATAACTGTAAATCATGAATTTAGTTCAGGCGCTCAGTACATAACGTCCGTAACGAAAAATAACGTTTATTTTGTGCAAAACGAATGTGGTGGGATCAAAGAACACAGCTCGGTCATTTCTAAAGTAGATTTCATTAGAGCTGCAAGGAAAAAAATCGAAGTACTCAGGAAAGCTAATCCGTATAACAATTTTGATCTCTTAATTTTCGTAACGTCCGAACGGTAAGTTTTGATATTACTTATTTGATTGAAATAGTGAAGAATTTTTTTAATTGAATAGATGACTAAGACGGCAGCAGAAAGGCCAAAGGCGTGGAGATCAGCTATAAAAAAAGATGACTTAAAATCCAAGACACATGAAGCAAAGGAAGCCATTAGGAAGCGAAATTATAGGAGAAATATGAAAGTTCGAGTAAGTGGTGACTCTTCGCTTGCTAAAAAACTAAAAGCAGAAAACTGCAAGCGCCAAAAGGCATTTCGAGAAAGAAAAAAAGAAACAGCTATTGCAGTAGTCAAGCCGTACAGCTGTAAACAAACTTTAGGAAAAGCACTTCAAAAAGTAAAACGAGCTTTACCACAAGACATTAATAGGAAGTGCAAACTAATTGAGATCCTTTATGAAGAATATGTAAAAAAGAGAGTTATTGATTGTGCACCAGAAAAAAAGAACGAAAAGAAGACGTTAAAGTTATACATGACTTTTTTGCTCGAGATGACATTTCAGTACAAACGGCTTGTCGAAAAAATACTGTCTTAAGAGGCAGTGACTCACTACCTGTAGCTAAGCGTTACATGGTACTGACTGTAAATGAAGCATATCAATAGTTCAAAACTGAATTCGCCGAAACAAGTATATCGCGAACAAAATTTTACGACAATAGACCAAAAACCGTACTTATGAGCAAAGACATGCCCCATAACATGTGTGTTTGTAGATATCACGCAAACTTTTCCTTTTTGTTAGAAGCAATGAATAAGAAAATTTCATCATTTCCTACTAAGTTTGATGATTTTTTAAAAAATGTCTGTTGCGATATCACAAGTGAGAGGTGTATGTCAAATGAATGTGAAGATTGCGAGTTCAATATAACAACTAGTTTAATTCCCATACGTTTCCTTAATAAACTGGATGAAACTATTAAGTGGAAGCAGTGGCGGACAGTTGATGATCGAATGCTTTTAAGTATATCCGAAGAGTCTTTGAGGGAGCTTATTTTCGAAATCGAATCGCAGTTGCGTAATTTAAAGCTTCACACGTTTATTAGGCGTAGTCAAAAAATATACTTTGAAGATCTAAAAATTAATCTTAAATCTGGAGAACTAGTAATCCAAATAGATTTTGCGGAGAACTATAGGCTTACAGTGCAAAATGAAGTTCAGTCTGCCCATTATAGTTACACACAAGTAACACTCTTTACATGTGTGACATGGCTCGACGGTCGGGTACACCCTTTTGTTATTGTAAGCGATAGTTTGGCATATAGCAAAAATGACGTTTACTGCTTTTTTTCTGTAATTGTAACAGAGTTACAGCAAAGATATGTTATTTCAAAAATTTTTGTATTATCGGATGGATGCAGCAGTCAATTTAAAAATAGGTTCATTTTAAGGACCATCCCGCACTTTGCTCAACGCTTCAATGTGGACTTCTTGCAGTGGAATTTTTTCGCCACCTCTCATGGTAAAGGGGCAGTTGATGGAATTGGAGCTGTTGTAAAACGGAAAGTCTGGGAACTTGCCAGAACACAAAACGTAGTCCTCAGCAATGCTAAAGAGTTTTATGATTGTGCAAAAGCAAACATCGCTGGAATTAAAATCATTTATATTTCGTCAGCTGAAGTAACTAAGGAAACGGAAAGCATAAGCAATATATGGGGTAATGTAAAAAATATTAATAAGTTAAAAAGTTATCATTGTTTTAGTAACTCCCATGACAATTACTTTGAAGTGGCAATGACATCGAAGTCAAAACCAATAAAAATAAATATTTGAAAAAAAAATTTGCGTTGTTTGTTCAACTTATTTTATTATTCAATAAAAACCTATATCA
>NW_016162432.1:0-2843 GCF_001687245.7 Rhagoletis zephyria | reverse complement strand
CGAACCGAACACTGATTTTGGTAATAAAATTCAATGATTTGCAAGCGTTGCTCGTTAGTAAGTCTATTCATGATGAAATGTCAAAGCATACTGAGCATCTTTCTCTTTGACACCATGTCTGAAATCCCACGTGATCTGTCAAATACTAATGCATGAAAATCCTAACCTCAAAAAAATCACCCGTTAAAATGGGGTCTAATATCATGCGAGGTCATATCATGTGATGACTTACTATGTGGATTAATGTCATGTTGTGTCATGTATATCGATATATCGATAAATCGAACGACTGCAGAGTCGGAAAATTTATCAATAACAAGATCGATTATTTAAGCGATAAAAATATCGATGACAATATCGATTATTATATCGCCAACAATATCAAGATATATTGATTTCATCATCGATAAGAATATTCATAAATTTGTTAATAAATATATTAGCAATTGCGATTATTATATCGATAACAATATCGGTGAATATGTAAATAACAATATCGGTTATTATATCGATTACTATGTCGATAACAGTATATATATATAAGTATGATAACAGTATATGAGAATCCCGAAAATCTCTAAAATACCGAAATACTTCCTAAATATAGGTGGGGTGAGCTGAGGTGGGATATGTTTAGATGTGGTGTGGTAAGAATGGGTGTGATGAGTTCATATGTGGTGAATTCAGATGTGGTTGGATCAGTGTGGTAAGTTTAGGTGAGATGTGGTCAGTTCAAATGTGGTGAATATAGGTGTGGTGAGTCCATCTATATCATTTTCTTTATAATATCTTTTATCTTAATCTTTATTCCTCTATCTTTATCTCTACTTTTATTGGAATCCCCATCTTCATCTCTTTCTTCTTATTTTTCTTTGATTGTACCTTTATAGGTAAAGAAAAAATTGCCATTATTTCGTGTGTGTGTGTCCAAGGAATTTTGACATCTGATACTTCACCAGCCTGTTGCGTTTCTCTTTCCTGAAGAAAAATTGAAACGGGCATATATTTCTATTGCAAGCATGGGTCGCCTTGTGCTCCTTTTTCACAAAAAAAAACTTTAGAAAACCGTAGTAGAAAGCGTAGCAAATGTCTTAAGAACTGCGTACTGCCCCAAGAAAATTTTACACAAGAAAATTTCTTAGCCATTTCTTGTACGTCATTTTATATGGAGCTCATGCTTTTCTTGAGAGCTGCAAACTGGCCTTATGTTTATTATTTTCTTCATCTACATATTCTTCTTCAACTTTGCTCCTTTTATAAGTAAAGTGTTTAAATTTACCTTGAAAAATAAATAGAAATCTTCTCAATAAAGATTATCATACCACAGAGAATCAAAATAACCATTTAGTTCACAAGGTGCTGTATTGTATAGTTGTATGTCGTAAACTTTAAACGGCTGAAAGTATACTTGAAATATGTTCACAAGGTAGCATAAATTACGTTTATTTAAGCTATTAAATTGTATGGCATACAACAATGCGACAGTATACAACACCTTTGAACTCCCTAAATATGTTCAGCGCCTCGCTTAAATTGTTTAGAAACAATAAATAACAAATTTTAAATTTAATCCAACTAACGGATATGTGGCACGTAATCCCACCAAGCATCCAATCGCCTTAAGTTTATGATTTAAAAGCATGTTTCAAATTCTCTTTTGATTTTTTCACGAGTAAAAGGAAATGTTTTCAAATGCTTTTATCGGTATGTATGGACATGAGATTTATAGAATAACGTATGTATTTATTAAACTACATTCATCATGGCTTTTGATCCGTGCGCTAGTAATGTCGCCGGAAAAAAGTGTAGGAAGGATTACATGATGCATTAAAAGAAGTTGGTGAAAGCGAGACCAATTGAACTGGAGCGGGGTGATAGTGGCTGCGTATAAATCAAATGAATTAAGCCAAGGTAACTGGAGCAATAGCATTGAAGCCGTAACAGCACCAGGAAACAATGAAAAAAAAACATCATACCGGCAGCAAGCAGCACCACTGCTAACCCCAGCAACGATGCAAGAATGCAAGGAAAACGAGCTGGCAACGAGCTACATAACATACACTCGTACAAAAAACATTAAATGATGCAACGCTGGTGCAGCTTAACTGAATTGTATTTACAAAACGTACTTACATACAGATGTATGTATGTATGAAAATTCATAAATATTTGTGCATAAATACTCTACGTCCGTACACCAAAATCAAAGCTAAATTGAATCAAAGAGAAGTCACCGGCAAGTTCACCAACAACAACCATCCGCCAACTGCAACAAACAATATTGCTTTCAACGACTTTGGTAGGAAAGTTGGAAAAAGTAAAGACAGATGAAGTTGGCTGGGGTGGGGAGACTTATGCGGTAAATCATATTTTACAACCTGTGACCTCGGTCGGTCGCTCGCTTGCTGCTAATAAGATTTCGTGGTTGCTAAAACAGAGATTTGATATGCTAGGTATGAACGTGAGAGCGAATAAGCAGTGAATGTAGTATGCCTGTATGTATGTACCTATGTAGTTCAGCTATGTATACAACCCTGCAGTGAAAAGCCAAACCAGTTAGAAAAAATACTAATTCATTAACTAGTATGTGGCTATCAGTTTTGAAGAACTTAAGAGTTCAGCTACATCTGCCTTTGAATTACCAAAGTCTAAAAAAACGCAATTAATTGCTTTTCTTACAAATGTCAGCTATAGCGCCGCGTGAAGACTACTGGTTCTGGCTCTCAGATCGCAGGCTCGAGGCCGCTTGGAGTTGGTTAGGATTTTTAAAGTTAAATCAATGTAAGTAAAAATAATTATTTCATTTTTAATGTTTTTATTGAGCTTTATACCACGATTGTTTA
>NW_016162431.1:31101-43208 GCF_001687245.7 Rhagoletis zephyria | reverse complement strand
TACAGATCTTCTTATTCTTAACTCAAATTTGTATTTTATTCTTATTGTTATTTTCTGGTTTTTCTTCACTCCACTCGTACCTTTAATTTTTGTATTCATATGTATGTATATACGTATGTATATGTATGTAGTAAATTTTTAATATTCACTGCTTTTCGGTCTCTTCATTTGGTTGTCATTATTTTTATTGTTGTTCTAGTAGTATACACTTATATATTGGTTATAAATATGAAATTTTATAGTGCAATAAATGTGAAATAAATAAATTGAAGTACAATAAATAGGAACAAACGCTGGCATGAGTTGTGAGATGCATACATATGTACGTATATATGTATATAGTTTTACGTTTGCATCCTAATTGCGTGCTCTGAGTTGCACTGGTGTACAGATTCATTCTATATCCATGTATGCATGTATGTAAGTTTGTATCCTGAGTTATTTATGCATTAAATGCAGGCTGATATTTTCCATAATTATTGCTTACAATAAAAACGATTCGTCACACAAGATAGCCATTTCCAGCCGTAATATTTTCGTAGTTTTTTAACGTAAATTTTATGAGATATGTATGTACAATTTTAAGTCATTGGGATGTGTATTAATATCAACAAAAGACAAAACAATTTATTCCAGGGACCGTAACAGTTACAACTTTTATTAAAAAAATTACTCTTTAACAATTAGTTTTTGACTTTTATTTAATTACTCCTTAAGTAACAGATTTTTCTGATCTTTCTGAAATTTTTGATTTTTTTTCTAAAAAATCTGAAAATAACAGTTATTTTTGATCTTTAAATTATTTATCTTAGATAACAGTTACTGAAGAAAGTCATCAATATAAATCAGTCACTGACTTTTATTTTTAAAATCATACTTATGAAAGTCATTTGTATAAGGCTTAGTAAATTTTGGTTCTCCAACACTTTCCTAATTGTGGAAAATGATAATGATTTTTATACGTATGATTTAAAAAATAAAAGTCGGTGATTGATTTTTATTGATGACTCAAAATGGATGACTTAAATAGAAGTCTTCAATAACTGTTATCTAAGGCATATAATATATAAATGAAAAAATAACTGTTATCTACAGATTATTTATATAAAAATCAAAAATAATTGTTATTTTGGAATTGTTAAATAAGAATCAAAAATAATTGTTATTTTTTAAAATTTTGCATAAAAATTACAAACCTAAATTTATTTTAAAATTTAATTCTCGGTGCAAAAAAAATCTATTTTCCGCAGTAAAATTCCCTAAACTTTTTTATTTTGATACCCATATTTTATTACATATTTAATTTATCTTATACATAAAATTAAATTATAATTTTCAAACAGGTGGCAACCTTTCACAAAAATATTTTCAGCCGTAAGTCTTTTTAAACCTCTTTCTTATGATAGCCGCATTGCAGTATTTATTTTATCTTATAAATTTACTTAAACTGCAATTTGAAAGCAGGTGGCAAGTCTCGAATGTTTTTTCTTCTATATTTTAAGTTAGACCTCTAGCAATACATCGGTGAATTCAATTTGATGCATTATCATTCGGGTGAAGCGCGCACGAACATACAGACAAGCACACAAAAATTCTAAAAATTGTTTATTTGGCTTCTGTTGGTCTAATAAGGACCCCCTATATATTAATTTTTCCTTAACGTCTATAATGTGCCGAAATCGGCCGGCATCAATATCTCATTTAGCTTAAACATAATAAAGATATAAAAGAGGTGGAAAAGTCTTTGCTTCAAGACGAAATATATTCCATTTTGCAAATGTCCACTTAAATAGAATTTTACTTTTTAAATAGGAGACCTCTTAGAAATCGTTCATTTAAAATCCCTATTGTTATATTTCATTAAATTTTATTTAACGTTTAAATTGGTGGCAACCATCTTCAAAATATTTTCGAAATAAAGCTTTCAGCAAACTATTTTTTTTTTGACATCCATATTGAAATAGTTCATTAAAGTAGCTGATTAAATTAAATAAGGTTGTTAAACAGGTGACAACCACGTTTAAAAATATTTTCGAAACGAAGCTTTCTTAAACTTCTCTCTTTCGATTCGACATCATTTTTAATATTTTATTTAACTTATTGACTGATTTCATTTTAATTTTCAACAGGTGGCAACCTTATTTAAAAATGTTTTCTAAATAAAGCTGAAAATGCAATGAAGGACCAATAAAAAATATTTAGTATTAAAATAAACAATTGGGTATTATTACCGGAAGTCTCCTGAGGAAAACCAGAGTCTTTCGATCGAGAAATATTGATTTTCAAGAATTCTAATAAATTTCTACGAAAAGTTTTTTCCCATACAAAAACATGGACAACTTTGAGCGACTTCTAATTATTTTTTGGTTTCAAAATAAAAAATAGGCGTATATATTTTCAATATAAAACAATCCTAGGTGGTGAGCGCTTAAAATTCATAATTTACTTTTCTGAACCACCCTATTGTACATTCATATGAAGGTAAACTGAAAACTTGAATTATATAGTGATTCGTGGAAAAATTAATTAAAAATTTTTAATAGTAGGTAAATATTTCCATAGCATTCCAATTCTTATCCGTCTGTATGTATGTATCTATTTGATTCCAAGGAATGAAACCGATTCAAAATAACGTTCCGGTTTGGGTTTCGGTTTTGCCAAGTGTTTCGGTTTCGGTTTTGGTTTCGTTCTTCAAAATTTATTTCGGTTTTGGTTTCGGTTTCGTTCCGGTTTCGGTTTTTCACAAAAATTTTGTTGATATTATTTAAATCACAATGTCTTAAACGTTGAGGAAAGAAAATCGAAAATTACAGTTCACTGATAATATCAACACTAGGTTCTTTCCCTAACAATCCCGACCGGATTTGGTAATTAGAGAATAAGAGAAACATTTTCTTTCAAAAATGGAACAAAGTTCAGAAGTACGGAAACGCAAAAACCCACATGTCGTGCCCACAAGTCGAGAAACAGCTGATTCACGTTGTTGTTGTTTTTGTCACTTATACCATGTTCTGACCGACATCGGAAACATGTTTTCGTTGCTAAAACTGGTTTTCGACCTAAAACTTGTGTTTTCGTCCATATAAAATCTGTTAAACGAAAACCAGTTTTCGCTGAAAACTACTTGAAAACTCACTTTCCACTCATTCCAATCGGTGTCTTCACTAGTTTTTTTCGATTATTTATCGAAGTGGAAGTCATATTTTATCATCTTTAATACGCCATTTCGGATTTATTGTTAATTGCCTGGCCAAAGCAAAATAAGAATGAAAGTTAAAGGTTGTAAATGAAAAGAAAATGAAGGAAAAATGTTTTGGTTGTCGGTCAGAACATGGTATTAAATGCAAACACTTGGAAATTGAATTTTGGTTTCACAAATTTGATTTTAAGTACATAGATTGAAAATACATCAACAGGCCATTCACTTTTCCTTAAGAGCACCAAGTAAATGCAGGCAACATGTAAACACAATACAGCTGATATGCACTTTGACACTTTATCCATTTTTACTCGGAGAAAATTTCGAGCTGTTTCGGGCAGGAAGAAGAATACACTCGAATTTTCGCTCTCTATTGCCCATTTTGTTGAGCACAGGCATGATTTCTGGGCTATTTTGGGCACACGCGGGATCTCGCTTTGCGTACGGGAAAGAAACTACTTAAATATAATTAATCGATCATCGATTCACAACAACAAAGTCATCAGCAGATTTTTGCGAAAAGTTACCTTGCCATACTTATTTACTACTTAACAAGAATTTTAGCAAAATGTTGCTGATTTTGGTTAAATAAATCATTTATTTCAAAGAAATTTTTATTTATTATTTTTGTAAATTTCTGGAAACCGATTGAAACCTGTGATTGAAATGGTTTCGGTATCGTTCCTTTTCAGGTCAAGATAACGGTTACGGTTTCGGTTTCGGTTTTGAAAAACGAAACGGTTTTAAACGGTTACGGTTTCGGTTTGGGTTTCGGTTTCATTCCTTGTTTGATTCTATGAATTTTTATCGAATTTAATTGCATATAATTTGGGAAAAGTTAAATAAATACTAGCTTTATTTGTTATTTAGTAAGCGTTGGAAATCTGTAGTTCTGTGAAGTACCCTAACAGACATACATATTTACATACATATGTACGTGTGTATGAACGAAGTGGCACGCCCTATGCATCAATAACTGCCTGACCTATTTATTACACTTGCACTTATTTCTTAAATTTTTCCATCGGTTTTTGTTGTGTCTCCTTTTTACTTGCAACAACGTTGGTACTCAAACCCCAAAGTGACTGCCTACAAATGCACTTAAATATTACCGCCGCCATTATAATTAAACGTATCTATATATGTATGTATTTCTGCCTTTTCATTAAATAAATTTTATTCTTTAATTACATACGCATATGAAATTAAAAAACAAGCACATAAAAAAGAGAAAAAACTATTAATAAGTATGTATGCAATGCTACAATTTTTTTCCAAGCAATTTATAAGAAAAATACAATATTTAATGATATACCCCATCGAATTAAATGAACGACCGACCCACCGACCGACCAACCGACGACCGCCTGAACTAGTCAAACAGACGGTCGGAATGAGCGTACAAATCGGCTGTTGAATGAGGCTCCACACATATTTATTTGTATGCGCACACTCGCGGCATGCCTGTAGGAATAATCTGACACCAAATATAGAATACTCAGTGTAAATAGGTTTAGTAGTCAATAAATTTAATGAGTTATTAAGAAATCGCTATCGGAAGATATTGCCAAAATTAAAAAAAATTACATATATTCGCAACCATCTCGAACTATCGAATGTGCAAAAATGCTTTTTCAATTGCGATACCTACCTTGCGCATGCGCTTAGAATGATACTCAAGTTGGCTAGCTTTAACAAAGTGCCGAATCCCGCACTTTTCCTAATGACAACAACATTTTGTACAAGAGTTTTTTGCTCTCATCAAAAATACCCATTTTAAATTCGACATTGTGATATGGTAGCGACGATATGCCAAGACAACTGAACTACAGATTTGAAATTTTTCTTAACGTCGGTTTCTTTTTTTAATTTTAAAGAGAAGAATTATAGACATCCTCCAACAGGCCAGTAGTAATCCTAAGAAAAAGTGTTCTAACAAAATTGCGTTCAAACAGTATTATTACGGTATCATAATGAATCCATAGAGGCCTAAGTGCTCTGTCTTCCAACTATTGGCTGGGATCATTCACGGTAATCTAACTTAACCTACACGTCACTGCCTGTTCCATACGTTATATGTATGCATGTATAGGAGCGTAAAACCAAGTCCTCTACACTCGAAACCATTAGTAATTTTTTTGTTCGTAAGAAATGGATTGGTAATATGTATGTTAGGGTGGTACTTAAAAATATCACCAAGATGGATAACTCCTTTATTTTTTTCTCCGTCCAAAATGAAGACATCCACAAAAAAAATTAAGAAAAACTTAAAGGAGTGAATTTTATAAGATTTGAAAAGATTGATTTGTTTTTTTAAATCTGAAAATCAAAAAAGCGACCAAAAATAATTTGTTTAACAGCTCGTTTCACCAGCAATTTAAGTTTAAAATGATTTCCTATTTTCTGTCGAATTCCATATAAAATTCAGAAAATTAAAATAACTTTTCACTTAAATTTTTAAGGACCACCCTATTGTAGGTCAACTTATTAATTTTCTTGTCTTAAGTGTTTTTTAGATATCATTGAAATGTCTACTCAAATTTCGTCACTGCTGCCTTTCAGAATACCATTGCTTTCGGAAAAAAATTCTTTGCCCATTATAGATTATGGTCTCCTCCTGCACTTTGCTACAGTGTGTTCACATTCCGGCAGGGCACATGCAACGTGTGTGCCCGAAGCATTACATACGTATGCACGGGGCACTAGAACCGCTCGTAGGCAGCCGCTGCATGCAGCACACACATACGTATGTATGTGCGGCACAATTGCGGCGCTTGTGAAATGCATAAAAAATTATACATAATAATAAAATTTATTCAGAGCAGTTATTTGCTGTATCTTTCTTTACTACTTTTTATTTGCTTTATGTGTTTAATCAAATTGAAGTTAGAGTTTTTTTGCTCATTTTTCATTATTCAGTTTTTTTTCGCTGCCCCATACATACATATGTATGTACATATGACCATATGACTTTTTAATTTTCTTGCTTAGCAATTTTGTTTCTAACTTGTTTGGTTCATAGTTTTTTTTTTTTTGTAATTAATGCTTTCCATTATTATCATTTTTCTATTACTTGCAGCTTTTGTTGTTAAAAATATTTTTTTAAGTATTTATACGACAATGGCATATCTGTGTTTTCCCATACATGCGTGTGGATGTTTGCTACTATATTAATTATAAATTTTATTTTTATCCCATTTGCTTTTGCTTCACTTTTATTGCACCCTAGGCGTATTGTCATGCTGACTATGCGTTTTCATTGCGTTTAATAACTATTTTTTATTTTTTTTTTGATATTCATTCCATTACATATCATTTGTTTTTACAATTGCAGGGCTTCAGTGCATTATTTTTCTTTGTATGGCGATTTAGACACGCACCAAATTACACATATGTGTGTATGTATGTATGTATGTATTCATGTTGTTTTTTTATATGATCGTAAAATTGAATTAATCTTATGATTTGAAAAATTTTATATGTTCAAGATGTTTCGTTAAAGAAATACGTAAAATAATATCAATCTCTAAGGCAGCATTATGCAACTGATTGCATAGCTACATTTTTAATTAATAACTGCAATTCAATTTTACGCTTGAAGGTTTTCGAAACACATATGTATGTACTCCTATAAGTGCATGACTTACAAAAAGTCAACTTAAATAAATGAGTTTTTCATTTAATAAATAGTTTTTGTAAAAGTAAGTTTGACGCACCTTTGCCTTCGCAATTTATCGGCTAAGGTCTACAGCGAAGCGCCAGCGGCTAGCTTGTGCCTACAACTTTTACGCTAAGGAGAAATATTTAACTTACATTCTCGCTCGTACATACATTTATGTATGGGGGGAAATATATCATCCTATGAAACGGGGCATTCCCTTTGTTTTTTTCTTTTGATCTTTGTAACATCTATACCAACCTTAAATTTTCTACTGCTATGCGGAGGTTTACGAAATTACTGTAAGACAGCAGTGAAGACAGCGAGTGGACCAGCGGCAGTGGGGGAGAGGAGAGGAGTCGCAAAGAAATGCATTGAGCAACAAAGAGGATACATTGTACTGTTGCCTGCATTCGTCATTGTTTTTTTTTGTATATGTAGTGGCTTATTTGTTTTTTGTTGTAATATAGTAATAAATATTTATAAATGTGCAGTTACATTTCACAAACACACACAGAGCAACGCATGCGCACAGACATTGCAACGGCGAAGCAGTGGCATAGCGGTGCCAGTGTGGGCTTTAAGTGTGTGTGTGTGTGTGTGTGTAGCGGTAAGACGAACGTGCTAGCAGCGGCATTTGCATCCAGATCATAAATACAACAACGGTGAGGCAAGCAAACGGCAACAGCAACAACAACAACTACTGCAATACAACAAGCTATACAAACTGCAATAAAAGTGCATTTCTTCAACTGAACGAGTAATATCTTATGATGCTACTTTGTTATTATGCAGCTTATACTATGCATGTATGTATGTAAGGCTTTGTGCGTTCGTGTGTGTGTGTGTGTGTGTGTGTGTGTGTGTGGTTGTGCCTCTTTTGTATTTGTAATTTTAATGCATTTCAGCAGATGTGTTAAAATTCGTAAAGTAATCAAAAAAATATTGTAAGAAATGCAAGAAGCAATAAAGCAATATGTCTGTATATATGCACAAAATATACATACCTATGTATGTACTATGTAACTGCAGCACAATTGTAGAAGGTAAGAGCGAGTGCAACAAAGATGCAAAGGTAGGATGAAAGAAGAAAGCGTGAAGAAGAGGGGGTGCATGGGTATTGATGCTGACAGTAGAGGAGGTAGCAGCGTCGCAAGCGAAGTACAAGCGGTTAATGCATTCAATATTTGTCGGTATGTATGTATGTATGTTTATAGTATTTGCGCCAACTGCCACAACTCCAGCTGAACGCTAGCAGAAACAGGAAGCAATACACCGCTGCTGCGGCTAATAATGCGACCGGCGGTGCCTTGAAGAGCTATGTATGTAAATACATTGGTAATGGCATACTATTTATGTACATACACATATATGTAGGTATAGTGGATAATGACGGGGAGAAGAAGAGCATCAGCACAAGCATCTGCAAATGATGAAATATGGTTTAAAATACGCACACACACACACACACACACTGGTGCGTGCTGTGCACTTCAAGGCAATCGAATGAGCAATTATAACAACAACAACAACAATGGGTAACAACAAGGAAGCAAATTGTATACATAAAAAAAAAAAGAAATATCAATCGACTGATTGAAGTAAAAGAACAGTGACTTCAAACGTTGAAGAATGAGTTGAAAATGCAAACAAAATGTGCAACTAATGAAATAAACATGCAAGCACACACACATATGTACATACATACATTCACACATGCCAGCATTCTTTTCTTTGCATCGTTTTTACAAATGTGACTAACACTCTTCTTCAAACAGAGATCAAATAAATATTAAATGTACAGGAATACATTAAAGAATGTGTCGGTAAATCTTTGCATATTTATGATATTAAATGTGCATAAAAAAAATGTTGAATTTGAACAGCGCTGCGGAAGTGTTTGGAATAAATTTATTTACAAAAAAATACATACCTTAGTTGAAAAAGTAAATATGTATAAATACTTAAACTTAAACTGAATTCAATAGATTTTCTGGTTAGTTAAGGACATTAACTCAATCTAAAATCCGCTTTTCAAATATTATACGAAAATTTACAAAATTCGACAAATTTTCACCAAATTTTTAAACTTTTTATTCAGAATTTTTAGAAACATTTTTGGTATGCAGTTGTGTAGCCCATTCATTTTTAGTATAATAAAGTGCTAGTTCCAAGTGGCTAGAAAATTCCGTTGATTTTTGACTTTTTTTTTGACAATTTATTGTCGAGCACACTTTGTATGGGGAAAAATGTGTGATACCGTCAGCAAAAAACATTCTTAAAATTTAAACTTACACGTTATTATGCTAAAATTGAGTGGGCTGCAAAATTGCATACCAAATCTTTTTTTTTAATTCGGAATAAAAAGTTTGAAAATTCGGTGAATATTTGTCGAATGTTTTATAATTTTTGTTCAAAGTCTGAAAAGCGGATTTATGTGATATTTGTTGTATAACACCTAGGCTTTTATAAAAAAATATTAAACATAAAATAAACTAAAAAAGTATAGCCAAAATTCTTAAGAGTACGATGAGTCTATTATTTCTCCCGCCAGTGTATGTATGTCTTCCATAAAGAAGCTAATCATTTTCCGATGTCCTGCAGGCTTATACCATCCCACATGCCTTAATGACACCATGACCAAACTGCTCGAGCGAATCATATGTAACCGATTACTGTCATCCACGGATAACGAAACAAGAGTATATATAGCCAAGCCAATGTGAATTCAGAAAAAATGGTCGACAACAGCAACAATCCAGAAATCTGCATCCATTGCTGTGGAAACAATTGTAGAATGCAAAAAACCATTCAACTCTGCAAACTTGGTACAAATATTAGAATCCTTCAAAAACTACAATTTCATGGCAACATTTCCACTATAATAGAGAGCCTCTTTCTCTATAGCATAGTCCAAGAATACGTTGCAGTAGCAAAATTAAAAAGTATGCGATAACAGCAGAAGTACCATAAGGCATTTATGGAACACAGTTATGTAATATATGACGAAGTGCTTCGGCTACCGCAACCAACCGAAGCAGATATTGGTGCAAAGCTAACACCCTTATGAACCCGGAAGTGGCAACCTTAATGATTGGAGAGCATAAGTTGCAATCTTCGTGACAACTCGAAAATAGCTGGATGTGATACACGACAACAGACATGCGTACTACGTGACCAAAAAAGCATCATTGTACGGCACACTTCCATGAATACATCCAGATTCTTATAAGGTGTTGGGTTCAAAAGAGAATAAAATCATCTCGTAAAGATGATTTCAGGATAGTCTTCAATCCTAGTCATTTATAAGTAGTCTAACAAAATATCGGCTCAGCAATTATGAAAATGGAGTCACAGATTATGTTGAATTTTAAGCGAAATTCGTAGATGGGTCCAACAAGTCCCAAACTATCTTATCCAGATTTTATACAGACAACCTTTTTTTATATCACATTATTCTCTATCTGCAGTATTACAATTAACATATGAAGAGCCAAGCACTCGTGAAAGTAAAGAATAATGATTTTTGGTAAATATTGCCAACTTTGAATAATTTCAACCAACGAGTTACACCCATAAACTAATGTAGAAAATAAAAAATATTAACCCACATTGGTAGGTACATAATTACACTCGTGTATCTAAGCGCCTAATTTTAAAACACTCAAATTAAATCCATAATTACAGCACCCAAAAACTGGCACACACAAAAATTAAGACGCAACAACAACCATTTTTATATACAAGCTTGTAATAAGCGCGCCGAAAGTTCAATGACCTACGAGAACGTGTAACATTTTAAGATTTATGTGAAAAAATTGCAATAAATAAATCAGAATCGCGTAGACAATGTACAGATGGGCATACTATATATGTACATACAGATTTACATATTAAGTATTTGTGGCAGAGAAAATTTGCAACTCAACTTAGATGGACGCCAGCAAAGAGGAAATATTCTAATAAAGAGCTACACAAAAGTACTATGTATAATGAAAATGAAATACTGCGAAAAACAATTACGCAGACACTTTGCCCCACCGTGTGGCGTTCTGTTCACTTGCGTAGCCAAACCCTGTAGGAAAAATTTGTCCCCTAAAATGTAGCAAATTTTCTAAATGGTTTGCAAGTAAAGTTCTTCAAGTCGTTTAGAATAGGGTTCGATTTTGAAATCCTCTTAAAGATGTGTACATTCATATATCGCGCGCAATACCTCGCATACGCTAAATGTAAGACAATGTAAATGTGTACAAGGTAAAACACTAATTTTAAAAAAGGGCAAAGAAACTTATTTTCTTCAAAATAACTGAACTTACTAAATATGAGCTTGTGAAGTAGGCAAGCATTGAGACAGGGTAACAAAAATAAATTTTTTCTTGTGCACCAATTTGCATTAGGGTGGTCCAAAAAGCAGGGCACGTAAAAGTTACAACTTCTATTGAAAAAATCGCACTTTAACAATTATTTTTTTACTTTTATTTAAAAGTCCTTAAATAACCGTTATTTCTGACTTTTATTTTATAAATACAATATAACAATTATTTTTGATTTTTATCTAAATAATCAGAAAATAACAGTTATTTTTGATTTTTAAATTATATGTCTTAGATAACAGTTATCGAAGACTTTTATTTATAAAAGTCATAAATAAAAACCAGTCACTGACCTTAATTTTTTAAATTATACTTATAAAAGTCATTTGTATAAGTCGTTGTAAACCATTGTTTTCTAACACCTGCTTAACTGCGAAAATTGTTAAAGACTTTAGTACTACTACTTTATAAATGAAAGTCTTCAATAACTGTTTTCAAAGACATATAATATAAACGTCAAAAATAATTGTTATTTTTTTTAGTTTTGCATAAAAATTGCGAATAAAAATTTATTTTTAAATACGAGTCTCAGTGAAAAAAAGACATTAGTTGTAGAACGTATCTTTCATAGTAAATTTTTTCATGACAGTTTTCATCAATTTCTGTTATGTTCGTTCCCTGCCAAAAAGGCATGCGAAAAATTTAAAGTCCGAATTTTAATGCTTTCACCCCCTAGGATTGTTATATATTACGAAAAATATACTCTTTTTTTCTTTTTTTTTGAAATCAAAAAATTTTTATATGGGGAAAAAACTAGTTTTCGTGAAAATTGTAGAAAATTCTAGGAACTCAATATTTTTCGATCGAAAAATATGTTTCTTTTCAGAAAATTTAAATTTTTTTGGGTTTTTCATAAAAACGGTTAATATTAAAAAAA
>NW_016162431.1:2893-29023 GCF_001687245.7 Rhagoletis zephyria | reverse complement strand
ATACAAACTGCAATAAAAGTGCATTTCTTCAACTGAACGAGTAATATCTTATGATGCTACTTTGTTATTATGCAGCTTATACTATGCATGTATGTATGTAAGGCTTTGTGTATTCGTGTGTGTGTGTGTGTGTGTGTGTGTGTGTGTGGTTGTGCCTCTTTTGTATTTGTAATTTTAATGCATTTCAGCAGATGTGTTAAAATTCGTAAAGTAATCAAAAAAATATTGTAAGAAATGCAAGAAGCAATAAAGCAATATGTCTGTATGTATGCACAAATATACATAGCTATGTATGTACTATGTAACTGCAGCACAATTGTACCTAGAAGGTAAGAGCGAGTGCAACAAAGATGCAAAGGTATGATGAAAGAAGAAAGCGTGAAGAAGAGGGGGTGCAAGCAAGAGTATTGATGCTGACAGTAGAGGAGGTAGCAGCGTTGCAAGCGAAGTACAAGCGGTTAATGCATTCAATATTTGTAGATATGTATGTATGTATATAGTGTTTGTGCCAACTGCCACAACTCCAGCTGAACGCCAGCAGAAACAGGAAGCAATACACCGCTGCTGCGGCTAATAATGCGACCGGCGATGCCTTGAAGAGCTATGTATGTAAATACATTGGTAATGGCATACTATTTATGTACATACACATATATGTAGGTATAGTGGATAATGACGGGGAGAAGAAGAGCATCAGCACAAGCATCTGCAAATGATGAAATATGGTTTAAAATACGCACACACACACACACACACACTGGTGCGTGCTGTGCACTTCAAGGCAATCGAATGAGCAATTATAACAACAACAACAACAATGGGTAACAACAAGGAAGCAAATTGTATACATAAAAAAAAAAAGAAATATCAATCGACTGATTGAAGTAAAAGAACAGTGACTTCAAACGTTGAAGAATGAGTTGAAAATGCAAACAAAATGTGCAACTAATGAAATAAACATGCAAGCACACACACATATGTACATACATACATTCACACATGCCAGCATTCTTTTCTTTGCATCGTTTTTACAAATGTGACTAACACTCTTCTTCAAACAGAGATCAAATAAATATTAAATGTACAGGAATACATTAAAGAATGTGTCGGTAAATCTTTGCATATTTATGATATTAAATGTGCATAAAAAAAATGTTGAATTTGAACAGCGCAGCGGAAGTGTTTGGAATAAATTTATTTACAAAAAAATACATACCTTAGTTGAAAAAGTAAATATGTATAAATACTTAAACTTAAACTGAATTCAATAGATTTTCTGGTTAGTTAAGGACATTAACTCAATCTAAAATCCGCTTTTCAAATATTATACGAAAATTTACAAAATTCGACAAATTTTCACCAAATTTTTAAACTTTTTATTCAGAATTTTTAGAAACATTTTTGGTATGCAGTTGTGTAGCCCATTCATTTTTAGTATAATAAAGTGCTAGTTCCAAGTGGCTAGAAAATTCCGTTGATTTTTGACTTTTTTTTTGACAATTTATTGTCGAGCACACTTTGTATGGGGAAAAATGTGTGATACCGTCAGCAAAAAACATTCTTAAAATTTAAACTTACACGTTATTATGCTAAAATTGAGTGGGCTGCAAAATTGCATACCAAATCTTTTTTTTTAATTCGGAATAAAAAGTTTGAAAATTCGGTGAATATTTGTCGAATGTTTTATAATTTTTGTTCAAAGTCTGAAAAGCGGATTTATGTGATATTTGTTGTATAACACCTAGGCTTTTATAAAAAAATATTAAACATAAAATAAACTAAAAAAGTATAGCCAAAATTCTTAAGAGTACGATGAGTCTATTATTTCTCCCGCCAGTGTATGTATGCCTTCCATAAAGAAGCTAATCATTTTCCGATGTCCTGCAGGCTTATACCATCCCACATGCCTTAATGACACCATGACCAAACTGCTCGAGCGAATCATATGTAACCGATTACTGTCATCCACGGATAACGAAACAAGAGTATATATAGCCAAGCCAATGTGAATTCAGAAAAAATGGTCGACAACAGCAACAATCCAGAAATCTGCATCCATTGCTGTGGAAACAATTGTAGAATGCAAAAAACCATTCAACTCTGCAAACTTGGTACAAATATTAGAATCCTTCAAAAACTACAATTTCATGGCAACATTTCCACTATAATAGAGAGCCTCTATCTCTATAGCATAGTCCAAGAATACGTTGCAGTAGCAAAATTAAAAAGTATGCGATAACAGCAGAAGTACCATAAGGCATTTATGGAACACAGTTATGTAATATATGACGAAGTGCTTCGGCTACCGCAACCAACCGAAGCAGATATTGGTGCAAAGCTAACACCCTTATGAACCCGGAAGTGGCAACCTTAATGATTGGAGAGCATAAGTTGCAATCTTCGTGACAACTCGAAAATAGCTGGATGTGATACACGACAACAGACATGCGTACTACGTGACCAAAAAAGCATCATTGTACGGCACACTTCCATGAATACATCCAGATTCTTAT
The DNA here is from genome assembly GCF_001687245.7 of Rhagoletis zephyria. Taxonomy (NCBI): domain Eukaryota; kingdom Metazoa; phylum Arthropoda; class Insecta; order Diptera; family Tephritidae; genus Rhagoletis; species Rhagoletis zephyria. The sequence goes on along the minus strand of NW_016162431.1, from coordinate 26,510 downwards.
AAGGTGTTGGGTTCAAAAGAGAATAAAATCATCTCGTAAAGATGATTTCAGGATAGTCTTCAATCCTAGTCATTTATAAGTAGTCTAACAAAATATCGGCTCAGCAATTATGAAAATGGAGTCACAGATTATGTTGAATTTTAAGCGAAATTCGTAGATGGGTCCAACAAGTCCCAAACTATCTTATCCAGATTTTATACAGACAACCTTTTTTTATATCACATTATTCTCTATCTGCAGTATTACAATTAACATATGAAGAGCCAAGCACTCGTGAAAGTAAAGAATAATGTTTTTTGGTAAATATTGCCAACTTTGAATAATTTCAACCAACGAGTTACACCCATAAACTAATGTAGAAAATAAAAAATATTAACCCACATTGGTAGGTACATAATTACACTCGTGTATCTAAGCGCCTAATTTTAAAACACTCAAATTAAATCCATAATTACAGCACCCAAAAACTGGCACACACAAAAATTAAGACGCAACAACAACCATTTTTATATACAAGCTTGTAATAAGCGCGCCGAAAGTTCAATGACCTACGAGAACGTGTAACATTTTAAGATTTATGTGAAAAAATTGCAATAAATAAATCAGAATCGCGTAGACAATGTACAGATGGGCATACTATATATGTACATACAGATTTACATATTAAGTATTTGTGGCAGAGAAAATTTGCAACTCAACTTAGATGGACGCCAGCAAAGAGGAAATATTCTAATAAAGAGCTACACAAAAGTACTATGTATAATGAAAATGAAATACTGCGAAAAACAATTACGCAGACACTTTGCCCCACCGTGTGGCGTTCTGTTCACTTGCGTAGCCAAACCCTGTAGGAAAAATTTGTCCCCTAAAATGTAGCAAATTTTCTAAATGGTTTGCAAGTAAAGTTCTTCAAGTCGTTTAGAATAGGGTTCGATTTTGAAATCCTCTTAAAGATGTGTACATTCATATATCGCGCGCAATACCTCGCATACGCTAAATGTAAGACAATGTAAATGTGTACAAGGTAAAACACTAATTTTAAAAAAGGGCAAAGAAACTTATTTTCTTCAAAATAACTGAACTTACTAAATATGAGCTTGTGAAGTAGGCAAGCATTGAGACAGGGTAACAAAAATAAATTTTTTCTTGTGCACCAATTTGCATTAGGGTGGTCCAAAAAGCAGGGCACGTAAAAGTTACAACTTCTATTGAAAAAATCGCACTTTAACAATTATTTTTTTACTTTTATTTAAAAGTCCTTAAATAACCGTTATTTCTGACTTTTATTTTATAAATACAATATAACAATTATTTTTGATTTTTATCTAAATAATCAGAAAATAACAGTTATTTTTGATTTTTAAATTATATGTCTTAGATAACAGTTATCGAAGACTTTTATTTATAAAAGTCATAAATAAAAACCAGTCACTGACCTTAATTTTTTAAATTATACTTATAAAAGTCATTTGTATAAGTCGTTGTAAACCATTGTTTTCTAACACCTGCTTAACTGCGAAAATTGTTAAAGACTTTAGTACTACTACTTTATAAATGAAAGTCTTCAATAACTGTTTTCAAAGACATATAATATAAACGTCAAAAATAATTGTTATTTTTTTTAGTTTTGCATAAAAATTGCGAATAAAAATTTATTTTTAAATACGAGTCTCAGTGAAAAAAAGACATTAGTTGTAGAACGTATCTTTCATAGTAAATTTTTTCATGACAGTTTTCATCAATTTCTGTTATGTTCGTTCCCTGCCAAAAAGGCATGCGAAAAATTTAAAGTCCGAATTTTAATGCTTTCACCCCCTAGGATTGTTATATATTACGAAAAATATACTCTTTTTTTCTTTTTTTTTGAAATCAAAAAATTTTTATATGGGGAAAAAACTAGTTTTCGTGAAAATTGTAGAAAATTCTAGGAACTCAATATTTTTCGATCGAAAAATATGTTTCTTTTCAGAAAATTTAAATTTTTTTGGGTTTTTCATAAAAACGGTTAATATTAAAAAAATTGTTGAATAAACCACTGGGTAGTATTCCATGAAGTCTTATAAAGAGAAACAGAGATTGGTGATTTCAAAAATATTGATTTTCAAGATTTCTACACCATTTCTACGAAAAAGAAAATTTTTCCATATAAAATACATGGAGAACTTTAGGTGCACTCAGCCACCTCTAAATATTTTTTGATTTCAAAATAAAAAAACAGGGGTATATTTTTTCGGTAGATAACAATCCTAGGGGGCAAGAGCATCAAAATTAAAACTTTACGTTTTTTTTACTATCCTAATGTACATACATACATATATTCAATACAGATAACTTGAAAATCTGAGTCTCTCAATCAACCTGCATTCGTGTAAAAATGTGTGGGTTTTTCAGCCTAAAGGGGTTAGTATAACAGCAGCAAAATAATTTAAGAAGTGCAAAAGAATCAAGGCCCAGACAGTGTTTCCATTTTCATCGCAGAGCACTTTCGCTACAGGGTAGCCGCCATAGACCTATACTCGCGTTGCATGATTCATAACAAAAATTGTGAAATAATTTCGAAACTCACTAATACAAGCACAAAATACTGAATGGGAATAAACAAAAAAATAAAAATAAAAATAATGTGAATTAAAAATAAATACTATTAATTACGCATACACAGAAAAGATTAATTATATATTATTTGCGCTACAATAAATTGTTGCGAACGGAGACAACAACAAATGGCTTTGCGACGCGACAGAGTCATAGTCATGTTGCGTCTAGGAAAATGTTTTTTCTCGCTGTGGTTTCTTTTTTAATGTCTGACACAGCTCGGTAAGTGAGTTGCAAGAAAAGTTGGCTAGCGGTGGTTCGGCTGGCCAATGGATTTTGTTAATGTGGCATGAAGGCAGCAGAAAAACTAAAAAACACAGCGCGTCACCACGATGACAATTCATCAATGGGATGAAAAATAATAACTAAGTGTTTGTATGTACATATGTATGTCTTATAAATTCACTTGTGTGTAGCTGCCCTGTGACGCTATCATATTAATTGTACATATTAAGAATTGCCAAAGCCAAAAAAAAAAACAATAATGAGCAGCAATCGACAGTCGGAGCTGCTTTATTAGACCACTGCGGTACAGTTGCAATGACACTCCGCATTAAAAATATAAATGTAATAAAAATAATTAAAAATAACAAAGCGAACTGTGTACTGAACTCAGCAAGCTGCGGGGGCGCTTGCGTGCGTGCGTGCGTGCGCGCATAACCCAAGTTACAAAAAGATAAAACCGAAACTCTTTTACGAGTCTTAGGACAGCTATCCTAAATGAGAGTGAGGTAAACTTATTGGACGAAGGAATTTATTTATAACGAGTTTTTCAATCGCGTTGTTGATTTCCTTGCTCCATTCACTTCATTTCTGGAAAATATTTGGAAGTGTCATGCTGCTGATTAGGTCCTATCTAGACCTTTATTATTTCAGAGGAGCCTTATTAAGGCGCTAAGGCATCTAGCCAAGGTTCACAAATTTATCAGCGTTTCTACGTTTTCATATAGACTACTTAAAATATACGAGTTAATAACCAGAAAAGTATCGGATTCGACATTAAAAGTTCGTGAATAGCAAAGGAGAGTATCTAATATTATATTATCGCATTCTAGCTTAGAAAATATGTTTTTTTGGCAAGCTCTGTAAAGTCTATAGGAAGAATTTGATTTTTTTATAAAACAAAAGAGGGATGTTGTACGAAAAAAGTTCCGTAAGTAAAGGTATAGAAGAGGAATAAAAGTAAAGGTTAGACTAGGTTAGCTTTGTACGATCCTAGTGGATTCCTCACACAGAACACAAGAGGCTCTCAGACGATAATTACAACTTTTTGGCACTACTTTGGTAGTGATGTTGGTTGTAGTTATCTTCTAACAGAGGGAGAATAATTAGTATTTTTGTTACGAGTATTTTAGCGTTAGTACGAGCCACCACAGCAATCAAATTAAAACCGAGACGCCTGATTATGACATGATTATGTGAACAACTGGTTGAAGTTTTATACACATACAGTCACTCACAGAAATATTCGTAAATAAGTTTTTTCACAATATTCAAAATGATTTCCATCATAAATCTTTTTCGCTATTTGTATTTAAAATAAAGCTCATTCTATACGAAAACTATTAAAATCATTTTTGCAAACTTTGTACAAAATTCATAAAAATGAATCAAAGTGAAAAAAATCTTCAACAGAATTTCAAACTTTTTATTCAGAATATTTAGAAAATTTTTCGGTATGCAGTTTTGTTGCATTTTCTTCCATATAAAAATAGATTTTGTTGACGCCTTATATGGACACAAATGCGCAACACCCTCGACAAAAAACAAATAAATCTAAAAAATCAGCGGTAATTTTGAGCTACTTGAAACTTGCACTTAATTATACTAAAATTGAACAGGCTACAAAACTGCATACTGAAAGTTTTTCTAAAAAATTTGATTAAAAAGTTTGAAGTTTTGATGAACATTTTTTTAAGTTTGATTCGGTTTTATGAGTTTTGTACAAAGTTTTGCAAGAATCATTTATATGGTTTATATATATATATATATATTTAAAAGAAAGTAAGCAAAAAAGATTTATAATGGAAAAGATTTTAAATATTGTGAAAAAACTAAATTACGAATACTTGTGTGAGTGACTGTACATACATATATCTACTAAAAACAAAGACAAGGCATCGCGACAACTCAAAATTTTCGCCCAATTTATTGTCTTACAAAAATTGCATGATCCATCCTTATTTAGTTTGATGGGTTGCCTCAATTGTGTATGCGTGCATTTATGTACACACATTAGGGTGCATCACCAAAAAACGTTGCGGTGTTTCCACCAGAATTACAAAATGTATTATATTTTGGCACTTCCGTTAAAAATATTTCAGAAAAATATTAAAATTTACATGATTTACTGTTAATACAATTTTCAACATTTTTATGCAGAACTTTTAAGATTATATTCTTCATCATCTGAGGTGAGTTTTTGAAAAAATAATTTTATTTATAAAAAAAATCGAGTTTGGGAGCTACAGCAAATCTTAATATTTTCCGAAATATTTTGGCAGAAGTCTTAAAACATAATAAATATTATAATTCCGATGGAAAAACAATACCGATTTTTTTTCTACGGAAAGTGACGTACCTTAATGTACATGTATGCAAGCGGATAAAAAATCAACAAAAAGAACAACATATTAATAAAACACAGCAATGAAATAAAATTATACGCGCCAGCATTTAATTATTTCAAGTATGTATATTTATTTTATTTATTTATAATTTTTATTACTTTGTTGCACAGCCCTGTTTAATGTGGCTAATATGAGTCAAGAAATGAACTTCTTACCATATACAAATGTATGTACGTACGTAAGTATGTAGGAGGAGAAAGCAAGCATTTAGCGCAACGTTCCTGGAAAATTACACACACACGCGCATTATACATTCAGCGTAAACTCAAGCGGCGGGGGCGGAACTAAAGATAATACATTATTCGTACAATTAAAGTACAAACATACGTACACACATACAAACATATTAACATGCAGATGTAGCAATTAAACGACCGAGTCAGCCCAACGGATCGCGTACAAATCGTACAAGGGCAATTTCCTACCGAACAGACAGCGCCACTAAGAGACAGACAAAAGGCGCGATCAGACACATGTGGAGATTAACATTAAAAAAANATTAATAAAACACAGCAATGAAATAAAATTATACGCGCCAGCATTTAATTATTTCAAGTATGTATATTTATTTAATTTATTTATAATTTTTATTACTTTGTTGCACAGCCCTGTTTAATGTGGCTAATATGAGTCAAGAAATGAACTTCTTACCATATACAAATGTATGTACGTACGTAAGTATGTACGAGGAGAAAGCAAGCATTTAGCGCAACGTTCCTGGAAAATTACACACACATGCGCATTATACATTCAGCGTAAACTCAAGCGGCGGGGGCGGAACTAAAGATAATACATTATTCGTACAATTAAAGTTCAAACATACGTACACACATACAAACATATTAACATGCAGATGTAGCAATTAAACGACCGAGTCAGCCCAACGGATCGCGTACAAATCGTACAAGGGCAATTTCCTACCGAACAGACAGCGCCACTAAGAGACAGACAAAAGGCGCGATCAGACACATGTGGAGATTAACATAAAAAAAAAAATATAAATATTTTATAATTTTCCTTCTTTGTTTCATACTATGCATGTACATACGCATGTGTGGGCAATGCCAGTGAGGAATTGTTTTGAATATAATTTTTATTGTTTTTCGGAAAGCTCAATTTTAAATTAATTAAAAATCATGATTTTCTTTGTCATTACTTTTGCTTAAATTAAAAATATTTTTGTTTAAGCAAAGTGTGAGGCGAGTTCTTGTTTCAATTTGGTAGATATATATACACATGTACACATATACGTATATATGTATGCACTAAATTTATTTTTATTATGTACTATAATTTTATTTTATTTTTTTTTTCTCTTTTTCACTCGCTACAAGGTTGTGCGTTTTTATTGTTATGAAGTTAATTAATTAATGTTCGCCAACAGCTGAACAAAGTGTTGATCTACACAATGCTTTTAATAAAATATGAAAAATTAATTTGCTTTACTTATGAAAGTACGTTGGTATGTGCATATGTGTGTTTACTATAGCGTCTGTAACTGCGTAAGCGTACACTTCAATAAAATAGTTGAAGTAGGCACTGGCAATGAAATCGAAAATGGCAAAAATTTGCGAGGTGACCCTAGAAAGGAACTCAGGTGCATTGCATGGATGGATATATGAATATGTATAAATGTATGTATGTAGGTATGTTAGGGTGGTCCTTAAAAAATCTCAGCATCTATATTTTGTATGGGTCACTCACCCCTTTAGATTCCTCTACGTACAAAATGAAGACATCTACGGAAATTTCAAAATTTTAAACAAATTTTTAGTAGGGTTTTCAGGGGTGTGAAAAAATTTTATTTTTTTTTTAAATCGCGAAAATTCAACAAAAAAAAATTGGTTAAAATCTGATAAATATGGCATATTATTTAAACTTATTCATATAAATTCATGAACTCGCTGAGTATTGCTGACCAAGGTCAAAATTTTGTCGAATTTTCAAACTCTGGCAGTGACCCCTAAATTTTGTTTACATTCTGAAATTTTCAGGGATGTCTTTATTTTGTACATATGTATGTCGAACAAAATAAAGGGATGTCGTAAGATGAGGGCACGCTCCCTAGTGTATGCCACATATATAATGCTCTTTCACATGCACACCTACATACATATCCCAATATGAGTCAAAAATATTTTAAAGTAATCGGAACAATTTGATTTCGTGTGATGTATCACTTTTTATGGCCGAATTACTCACCAAATTACCAATAAGAAGGCTATTCAAACTATCGCAGATTAGAACTAAAAGTAAAATAATATTCATCTGCTTAAGCATTACGATTTATACCAAGTTAAATTAGATAGAAAATGCGTAAAAGAATGCCGAAAAAGTGATGACATCATTAGCATGAATTATGTTGTCAAAAACCAAATTTGTTATGATGCTCCTGTTTGGTATGAGCCGGTAATGTTTCTTCTAATTAGCCTGGGCAACCGGATTTTTGCTACGAGAATCATAATAAACCACACAGATTGGCAAAAGAAGCCTAATATTAAAGAGCCACACAGCATAATGGGTAATAATATAAAATTTCCATTATAATACTTTAAATTACATAAACTTAGTAGGGGGAATAAATGCACGGTGCTTCTAAGCAGCATTCTACTAAAGGTCTCCATGAAACCAAGCGCCACGAAAAAGGTTACAACAAACAGTTTTTGTTTTCTAAGTTATACCACTTTTTTGTAACATCTCAACTTTCAGCCTAATTCCTCAAAAAGTGATAAATTCCTCCCTGGAAGATTCCTGCGCCCGACCTCTCCCCAGAGAATTGTCAAATATATACTAGTATTTGTAACCTATTTACAACAAAAAAAAAATTTCTGTCTGCATAAAACTAAGTTCTGCTTAAGGAAAAAAATCAAAAATATAATTTTTGAAAGTTCAAATCTTCTCTATTCCCCAGATTATGCAAGTCGAAAATTGAAAAATATAGCGGAAAGTTATATAACCTTTGAAAACATTTTTTTTATACAATACCTCTAGCTGATCTAAAAAGTTCCTGATTTTCACAAATTTTTTTTTAAGTTTTGCTTTATGATAACTTGATTTTCAAAACTTTGCAAATTTTTCAAAAATATATTTAAGTTGAATTAAAATGTTTTAACATTGCTTTATTTAGAGAATGGAAAAAAATTTTAAAGTTTAAAAATTTATATTTAAAAAAAACACGTATTCTTAAAAATGTCAGGATCTTTCAAGACTAGTGGTTTTTAACTTCAAAATTCTGTGAATTGATTGAATTTGGATTTTTCTAATATGAGCCTAAATATGACCTTTGAAACGCTTCAAGGAAATAAAATTCTATCTCAAAATGATTTACAGAAATCCTTGTTCGAGCCAAGAAGACAGCAAACTCTTGTTCGGATGGAATCTCATCAACAACTTCTGTCGAGAGTATCGGCCAATATAAACGGTTCCCGAGTAAAACCCGAGCAACGTAGGACATTTTAAGATAACTGTATTCAGTTTCATGTCAATTTTTGATAAAATCTTATAATTTTAGACTTTTGCAAAGTCATTTGAAATAGTTTAGCTCGACTTTTTCCGAAAGACAGGTTTCAACGAAAATTTTCGTAGGTTGGGTACGCCTATCTATAGGCAGATATTACTAAATTCATACATACTTATGTACATACCTACATCCCAGCACCGAATGGAATAAATTCTGCATCGATGCCTCATTGTTTCCGCTCTCGATTATTTTTCGTTTAAAGTATGCATTACATTTGACATTGCGTGACATTGGCGGTAAGGGGTGAGAGCTCCTGCTGCATTACTTTTCATCAGCGCAGAAATGTCGCTCTTTCTTCATTACCTCTAGCATAGCATTGCGCTCAAAGTAATGCAGAATATTTTAAAGAGTAATGCGGCAATTAAGCACTAGATTACTTTTTGGCACAAATTAATGCAGCTTATGTGATGATGATATATAGAAATGTCTAGCAAAATATTTTTAGCAAAATGTAATGCAAATAAAATAAGGGTTTGATACATTGTAATTAATTACATTTTAGAAGCAGTTTATGCATATTGTATTGCGACTGCATTACTTTGAAGTCGACGCTGGAGTTGGTGGCGTTGTCATGTAATCGTATTTTTGCTGCTGGGATATGTGCGTATAAACATCACTCCACTTGTAGATATTATTCATAGAGCACCACAATGAAGACAAATACTTACACATCGTATTTAGCGTAAGAAATTAACCACAACAACAATCAACAATAAAACTAAAGAAAGAAAAATTCGCACAAAGCAAACAACATGAAGAACATTCACAGTCAGCCAGTCGTCCGTTGTTGTAAATGTGAGCATATGTATCTATGTAAGTAGTACATGCCCTGTAGCGAAAATATCTTCTTCTTAATTGGTTCTCAACTAGTACACTTAGAACCACTACCACTAGTTCGCGATAAATCTCTTTCTCGTGCAAGCAACACGACGATGTAATAGGTGATGGGAATTGTATCCCACTGCCAGAGTTGCCAACTATACTTAGCTATGAAGTGCCAAAATGAGCCACATAGAAAAATAAAAGTGCCAAAAATAGCGCCATTCTTTTTAACTCTTCCCATTTAGCATTGAAATTAGAAACGCATTCGTAAAACAAAAGTTCAATGCCAAAGTAAGATAAACCAATTGTATAAACAATATAATTAGAATATTTTATTTTTGAAAAAGAAGCACACGCAAAGAATTTCACAAAACTGTATTGAATTAGAAAAATTTAGTGCCATTTGAAGTAAAATGGGGCCAAAAACTGTATGCTTCGAGCCAAGTTGGCAGCCCTGCCCACTACATTACCTTTCTTAAATTCCACAGTGTACATCTAGTTCGCTTTGCATCACTTTTACTATCATTTTGAACCAGTTCTTGAGTGTGTAGAGGCGCCTGCTATTATTTGTTAGATTCCAGAAGATCCCAGGCTGCAAAATAATTTATTTTTTCGTGTTTTAAAACAATGAAAAAGCATCCGGGAAGTGCAAAACGTAGGCGTATTCGAACGAGAAATCTCCGAAACCAAAATATATTTAAAATAAACCAAACATGAACCGATATGATAGTTCCGAACTAGTTCTAAGGTCCGCAGATGTGATCTAGTTCGTTCTGCATCCCCTTTTCTATGGATCCAAATCAATTCTAAATTCGTCAACGATGTCTTTTTTTATTCTTTGGAACTTACGACTACTGTGACTAATTTGCGTATCACTGAAGAGAAACACTTAGAAAATAAAATGGGTAGTTATATCTTTTATAAAACGATGCATTTTGAATTGTTCTTGCTTTAACTCTTAGCTAGCGATAAGTACATAGTTTTAAAAACTAAAATAAAATAGTTTTGTAACTGGTAGTTTTTGGACTGGTAGGCATCGATTTACTACAAATTTGGTTCACTAGTTCGGGTTTTCCCTGTAGGGTATTTGTGTACTCTTACATACATACATATGAACACAACGCCGACGATGACAATAATGAATGAACCCAAATGTGTAAGTAAATTAATAACAACCAAAACCAGCGGCTAAAGTAGGCAAAAAATTATACAGTTTTTATAATAAGAAAATTTCGAAAAACAAACAGTTAAACATTAAAAATAATAAATGTAATAATTTTGCTTGAACAACTGGCAACTGCAATAATTACAGTATTGTACTCACAAATATGTATTGCTGTGCTGTTGCTTTTAGCTTTTTCTAACAATGCAACGACAATGAAGCCAACAAGGCAACATATGCAGTTTGTTTGCGACACATTTTACTCGAAAGAGACGACTGTTTGTACGACTAATTTATGTACTCGTATTTTGCATAAAGATGCGATTAGGAAAACATTTACAATGCATTGCTTTAGAAATTCGAATTACAATTAAGGTAATCAACTGGGTGTGCAAATATTTTGTAGGGTTTAAAAGTGTTTAGTAAATTAATATTAAATTCGAATGATAAATATTTATTTTTGCAACAAAGTTGTAACGAAGGAAATTAAGTTGTATACTAATGTATTTAAGTAGAATTGATTTCATAGTAAAAAAACGCTGGATAAATGCCTATACATATGTATTACCTGTTTGCTGGAGGAATACCACAACTTATATTAAGTCGGCCGCTGTGGCTGAGTGGTTAGAGGTGCATACACTTCGTAGAACCTCAGTTAAATTCCTCATAGGTTAGAGACCTTTGCCGCAACTAGGGAGTTTGGGTCTCGATATGCAATTTAAAATCAGAGTTGAAGAAGAATTACGCACTACAAATCTGTCATCATGGCAAAGAAAAGTGGGTGAGGTCGGAAAACGATTAGAAGACTTTGGGGGGTTTCGAAAGATCAATCGCAATAATTGCCTCAATTGTTTTCATATCGGACCGAAAGAAGAAAAAATAGGCTTGGTTTTCTCTAAAGGGCACCTTTCTCGCTAACTGTAAATATGTGCATATTTGCATACATGCATATACATACTATGCAGATAAATTGCACTATGCACGTTCTAAGTATGCCCATGTCTTTCATTTGCAACAACATGCGATGACATAAATTTGCGCGTGTCAAAATAAATACGTACAACATTTACGAATAACTAAAAACAGGCGACATTCAACAACAACAACAACAACAACAACAATATGCCACAAAACAAATGATGGCAACATGCAAATATTTGAAGCACAAATACAAATTACTACATATAAATAATGTTTGCGACTTAGAATTAATGCTATGCAAAATATGTAGTACATAGAAGCAAGACAGAAGAAAAACGAACTAAAGAAGTTGACAGTTGACTTTGTGCGACGAATGGAAATGCGGACATATGCATGCTTCAATTTCTAGTCAGTTCGAAATTAACCTAAGCTATGCCCCAGAGTATCCCCATACACGGGTATGAAACAGCTGATGAAGTAACGAGTTGCGGCTAAGTGTTAAATGTTTCCCACGCGATGGACATAGGCGCCTTCCTCGCTCTGGGAAATCAAAAGCGGACTTACCAAAGCTTACGACTTGAAGGTTAAGTAGTTGTGGAGCTTTATAAAACTTTAAAAACTTACTAGACCGATCTCCTAAAACCAAGACCATTTTAGTTCTTGCCAGGGAAAAGCTAAGAACACTTTGTCAGCCTATCCTGCATAATATTTTTGAAAGGCTGCCGTCTGTCTCACTTTGATATACGGAAGTTCCAACAAATACAGTTGAAAGTTTTTTGTATAGCTGCCTTTACACGGGTCGACTACTTGTAATATATCATTTTTGTCGTGGTGCTTATACAGTCACAATGGCCAGGAGAGCAACGCATCGGCATACCATTCGAGAGTTCCGAGGTTTGAGTCCTCTCGGCCAGAGGATTTTTTGTATGCCTTTTTTCTTTTTAAAATATAAGTTTCTTTTAATTTTGTGATTTTACTGGATTAAATAGAACAAGTAATTTAATTTCCTTTAATTTTAAGAAACTTTTTTATTTAACTTTTATAAGAATATTTTTTTAGATTTCATTAAATTTTTAGAAACGTATTATTATTTTTTTCTTTTTTTTTTCTTTTTAATTTAACTTCCTCATTGTTTTTAGATTATATTATTTTAAAAAGGAGATATTTATTTAATTTTGTTTAATTTTTAGGAACTTACCTTATTTTTTTCTTGTTTTTGTTATATTTTTTTTTTTATTTTACTTCACTTTCTTTTAATTGTAATTTTGTTGTTTTACACAGAAAAATATTTATTTAATTTCATTTAGTTTTTAGGAAGTTATTGAATTTTTTGTTAATTTTTTTATTTCAATTTTAGGGTTGGTTATTTCAAAATGAAAGATATTTTTTTTTTAATTTAATTTAATTTTTAGGAAGTAACTTTTTTCTCTTTTTTTAAATTAAGTTTTTTTCTTGTTTTACTTTAATTTTCTCTTAATTTTTAAATTTCCCCGTTTTAAAAAGAAAAAATATTTTTTTTAATTGATTTAATTTTTTCGGAAGTTGTTTATTCTTTGCCTTTTTTATTTTATTAATTTCTTTTTTTAACATAATTTTTAGATTGTATTGTTTTAAAAAGAAAGCTATTTTTTAATTTGATTCAATGTTTTTAGGATTTTTTTTTATTTTTGGAGTTTTATTGTTTTATTTTGCTCTATTTTCTTATTTTTTTAATATATAGCTTTTCCTACTTCATAAAGCAATATTTTTTTAGATTCGTTTAACTTTTAAAAACTTACTTAATTTTTTTCCTTTTCAAATAATTTTTATTTTAATTTAGATTTTGTTTTTTAATAAAACAAATTCTTATTTCATTTTTAGGAACTTATTTGATTTTTTTCTTTTTCTAAACTACATATATTTTGTTTTCTTTTTTTAATTTTATTTTAAGATTTAATGGTTTTAAAACGAAACACATTTTGTTAACTTTAATTAAATTTTTTGGAACTCTTCACTTAATTTTCAATTTAAATTTTCTTTTAATTTTTAAATTTCAGTGTTTTAAAAGGAAAAATATTTTTTAAATTTAATTTATTTTTTAGGAACTTATTTATTTTTATTTTTAATTAATTTTTATTTTCAACAATTTTATTAAGTTTGAGGCCGCCTTATATGAAAAATTGGAGTGTTTCTTATTTTAATTTACATATATATTTCAGTGTTCTAAAAAGAAGAAAATTTTATTTCATTTAATCTTTGGGAACTTATGTATTTAGCTTTTTCCTTTCATAATTTTGAAAAGAAAAATATCATTGCTTAATGTCAACAACTTTTTACAAACTTATTTAAGTTTTTCTTAATATAATTTTCTACTAATTTTTAGTTTTTTTGTTTATTTTTTTTAGTCATTTTGTTTTTAGAAAAATTATTGCTAAAAGGCAAACAGAATAACGGCAAGGCCTCCTAGTTACCAGATCTTTCAATTAGTCTTTCGAAAGGCGGAAAAAAACCGTACTTTACAATTGTCTTACGAAAAACTCTGGTGAGTTGCCAAAATCACCATGAAAATTTAATTGCATTCAGAAGTGAACTATAATACTTTAATATGGAAAGGAAAATATGTGCGGAATTTATAAATTTCCTTTTTTAAAGAAAAAAAAATTAAAATTAAAAAAACCAATATTATTTTGTAAAGTCTTAATTTTCCAATATGGCATTTTTGTGTGCATAAAAAATAAGACCTGTAGATAGATCATTAATTTATATGAACTAGGTGATGTTAACAGCTGCTTGCTTTACATTTCAATAGCGCAAACTACAACAAAAGTCAACAACAATTTACGTGTATAGTGCAGAAGGCCGCCTTGCCTTGCTTAGCCACTGCAAGCTAACACAATGGGTAAACAGTATTAAACTAACTTACTAACTAACTAACGGTATTCGAGAGTAAATTTGCGCTCACAAAAAAAAAAACAGCACATCCAATGTATGTAAATAACACAGAGTATTACAATGAAAATAGAAAATTATAATAAATGGTACGAAATCGAACAAAGGCGCGGCTGCAATGACATTTACCATGGCTAAGGCTAACAAATTTTATTAATATTTTTTTTTTCTTTTTTTTTTGTTATTTGCACTTCTCGCTGCAAAGCTTCATACTTTCTTGTGCTCCAATATTTGTTTAGACAACGATTAATAGTTGCAGCAAGCCAATGTAGAATTTATGATGTCTCTCTCAAATACTTTTACGTAGCTTTTATTCTTCTTCGCTGTCGATTCGCTGCTATTACTTAACGGTAAAGTATGTAAATAACTGCAACAAATAAGTGGTTAAATAAGCCATTGAAGAGCTAGCTAGCTGTGCGCAATGCAGCATTTAAACAAATTTGTTGTGTAAGTATGTAAGTGCAATAAATTCCAATGCAAATTGCTTATTGAAGATTTAGGCCAAATAAATTTATGTACTTGCTGTATGCACTCACTTTTGCCGCAAGTGGTTAACAAAAAACAGTCCATTCACGAAGTAGGCAAGAGAAGTGTTAAAAGTGTTGAAAATTAGCCATTCACGCAATTATGTGTGTGTTTGGCTCTACAAAACGCGCGCTACATACAATTTACAAGCTGAAGCGCCTGCAAGTATGCAACATACGTATACTAGTTACGCTAACTTATGTTCCTGATTGGGCAGCATGCAGAGAGGCACTCAAGCAAACTACGCCTTTCAAACACTCTGCCACAAAACAGGATGTACTCAAACAGCGCGAAAGTAGGAAGTGTTTGGCCATCAAAGCACACTTTGTTGGGCATATTTTCAGGCGCAAAAGCCTGCTTTATGCGTTTGTAGTGTGCTAGCGCTACAAGTGTTGCCACTAAATCGAAAAATTTTCCACAAAATTGCTTTCACACAAAAAAGTAAATTGCTTGCAAAAAACACAGACGCCGTCGCCGTCGCCACCACCGCCTACGTAGTTGTCAGAAATTGTGCGGAAAAATCGTAAATGTTGCAGTTGGCAGCAAAGGCGGCATTTAAATGTTGCAAGGAGCTGCAACAGCACACAACACTTATATTTATGAGCAGGCATGCTTTTTGCAAGTAAAGTAGATATGTATGTATTTATGCATAAATATTTCTCGTTGTAGTTAGCGCTCTAGGCACTTCGCACAGCCACCCGTTAAATCGCGCAAAGTTGCCAACCGGACTTGTGCGCCATACCTGCACTTCCTCACAAAGCCACACACAAGCACACACCCGCACAACACCTACAACACCGTTAGCAGCATTCAAACACTTGTACGCTTCAGCGAATTTGAAAAGATGCAGAAAGCAATGGCAGACACAGCGACTGGCGACTGGTGGCGGCGGCAACCACGAACATCGAATGCTGTGCACCTGGCTAGTGTCCGTTGCAAGTTGCTCTTGTTGCAACACATGCAACACACAAACGATGCTGGCAACACTATGCCAACACACTTGCATGCGCCTTCACTTTGGCTGTCGCCGCCACCAGACTGTGTGAAAGCGCGTTGAAAAGTGCCACTTGCTGCTGTCGCTGCTACGGCAATCTTTCACCACTATTTGCCACTAGCTGTTTCCTTGCACATTGTTGCTATTATTTTTGCTTTTACTACAGCTTGCTGGCTGTTGGCTATGTGGCAGCTTTTCGCATGTAAATTACACGCGGAAACGGACGCTCAATGTGCCTCCAAGTGGACGCGCGCGTAATTTCTTTGCGCAAAATGCCTCTTAGCCAACTCTGCCAACAACAAGAATAACAACAATAACTACTTACATACCTACTACAGCTACATTTTGCTTGCGCGCTTAGTAAGACTTGAAATTTACGCTGATTTTTTGCTGTATTTTTTTTTCACAACATTCCGGCGCTGATTTTGCGTTTCTGCAGGGGCATACAATGCAGTTTTGGTTTATTTCTATGTATTTTTTTTTATGCTTACTTTCTATGCGTGTGTTTGTTTGTTAGAGTGCGTTTTTATAGCAACACGTGCAGCAGGCGCACAGCAATTGTGGCAAGTCGCATTACTTGCTACTGGTTGAGTGCAACAACATTTTTGACTAGAATGCTGCGTTTTGCATTCTGTGTTGTACATACATACATAAAGGATTTTCGCGTGGCGGGTATTCTAAGTGTTGCTAGTGCGAAATGTTGCTGCTGTGTATATTTATGCAAACATATTTTAACTTTGTATTTCTACAAACTTTCGTGCATAGAAAGTTGTTGATGGTGAATTTTGACTACTGCTCACTGTGTGCGGGTTGTTATTGCTTAGATAACGGTAAATTTGTAGTGCTGTAGTTACGAGTACTACAACTCATTTCAAGATATGTATGTATGTACATTAGGGTAGTCCTAAGAAAGTAAAACCGGAGTTTTAATGTTCTCATCCCCTAGGATTGTTATTATTAGGATTATTCTATATCGCAATCACGAAATATTTAGAAGTCGCTAAAAGCGCTCAAAGTTTTCCATGTAGTTTATAAGTGAAAAAACATTGATATTAAATATTTTTTATAAATCCCCAAAAGCCCAAAAAAAATGCAATGGGGCGACCAATAAAAAATCATTGCTCTTAAAAAATGGTTAAATAAACAATTGGGTATTATTCTTTGAAGTAACCGGAAAAGAAACCGGTTTTCAACGATTCTATTCCATTTCTACGAAAAATGGCTTTTTTCTCCATTTAAAATACATGGTAAACTTTGAGTGCTTTGAGCGACCTCTAAAAATGTTTGATTTAAACAAAAAACGAGGTATATTTTCTTTATGTAAAACAATCCTAGGGGTGAGCGCATAAAAATTCCGATTTAACTTTTCTCACATGCATTTCGGACCACCCTAATGCACTAAGATACATATGTATTGATGTAACATGACTTCGGTTGACGTTAGTGGACGAAAATCATTGCATACATTTAAGCGTGAAAACTTCTATGTAAACACAACTTGACACCAGCGCCACCTATCAGATATTTTTTTATCAGAGTTTCTTCCAATATCTCGTCTGCAACGCCACCTGCGAAATTTACACTTGGAGATTTCACTAATATCTGGACTCCACCGTCACCTAGCCGGGATATTTAAAAAAAAAAAGCAGTAAACTATTTTCATAAGAGTCAGCCCGGATCAGAAATATGATTTGCATCAAGGCACATTGCACAGAGGTAAAATTTTACTCCTCATCCATAAAAAGCCTAGAGGTGCACAACTATCGAAGGTACTATGGATTTTATTTTCCAACCCTATCGATGGTTTTCAAAAACTAGGACTTTGTCTAATTTTTTCCGGCATTTTTTTCTGAACTTAATTTTATGAACATCTGTGGCTGATTGGTTAAATGTGCGTACTAACACTTCGTAGGACCTGGTTCGATCAGTGGCCGGAGCAACATCTAAATTAGAAAAGGTTTTTTCTAACATCAGCTGCTCGGCAGGAAAAGGCATCCGCCGAGTATTTGTACAGCCAAAAAACGTAAGGAGCCCAAGTAAAGTTCAAAATTGTCGCGAGACAACGCTAGTTGCAATTTACACTTTTTCATTGATTTTTTCACAAGGATAAATTTTTAAATTTGAAAAAAAACTTTAATTTTTTTGCGAAGGCCATTTTAGCTACGAAGATGCCACACTCTGGATAGAAAGTGTCAAACAGAAAAATTGTGGCAACAAAAAGGTGCCAACATTTTGGACTTAGTGAAGAAAACGCCGTCAACATATCAGATTAACCTGTAAAAAAAGGGAAAATTAAAAAATAGTAGTTCATCGGCCAAATGGAAATCTATCCCACTAAACCCCCCTCTGGCTACGCAACTGACTTTCACATTCCTAATGAGTTAATTAACGAAATTATTTAAATAGAGCCACCAATCAAAAATACCATTTACAAATACATATATGTAGCTAGTTATACGTAGCTATCCAGTACATATAGACATATGTAAGTATGTATATACCAACTTGTTTAAGTAACATCATTTATAGTCACGCACGCCACATATTGATTACTTAGCAATAACTTATAAAAATTTTATTACTTACTTGACTAATATAGCACATTTATCAATTTATAAAATATATTCGAATGTTTCGTGTGTGTTGATGCGTTTGTCAATGCGATTGCTTACTGTTTATTAACTGGAATTTACTGCACGTAAATATGTACATATGTATATATGTATATAGATACATATGCATGAATAATATATACCTACAAATGTATTTATTAATCTATAATAAGTTATTAAAATACAATTTTTATGACCTATGCTTAATATGTATGCGTTATATTATAACAAACAATCTTATCTGGCATACGAAATGTTATTGTTATTAGTGAGAGTCGGTGATGTTACGAGTAAGTTGCCTTGGTGGCGTCACTTTTTACGGCCACATTAGTCTTGAATACATACATACGTACATATATTCTAAATTAGTTGAAATAATGTTGTTGATATACATTTGTGTTATTTAACTAGCTTAAAATATACTACAAAGTCATAGAGGCAAGCACACAAACACATAAAAATTCATATTTTAAATTATATGATATTAAGTTAGTAATGCCATGTGATTAAAACGATAAGCATTTTTATTATGCAGCGATTGTAATTTAATAAAATTAATTATATGTATGTTAAGATATGTATGCATGTATGTGTATGTGTGTATTTTTATATAGTTGTGCGCAGAACCATATTTTATGGCCGCAAAGAAATAGTAACATTTTTTTAATACAAATTAAGCACAAAGAATTAATTTTATTGATTGTGTATGTACATTTTTCTTGCGTCAAGGTTATTAAAAAAAAACAAAAACAAAAAAATACCAACACTAGCAATTCAAAATAAAGTAATAAACTAATTGAGTGCCGATTGTAAATTTTATTTGACATTATTTGCTTTTAAAACATACTAGTTAATTAACTAAAAATAATTGCGTAATAATGCTGATAATACTACGAAGTGCGGTACAAAAGTCGATATCACTTTTTTTTTTCTTGCGCAGCTGCACACACACATGACTTGCTGGTGACTTGCTACGAGCGCACACGCACTTTTAAACACGTACAAACGCATGCAATTTATGATTTATTTTTCAACAAACTTGTCAAAATCTCAATTGACTTAATAAGCATTTGAAGCAGAAAAAGTCTCATATTTTATTGGACTTGTCAAAATCTTAATTGTGTTTATCTTAATCACTAGTAGAACAAATTGCTTAGAAAAAAAATATCGCTAGCCTAATCGCCTTATTTGTGTAATTAAAAATATTGCAAATATTTACATACTTTATTTTTGAGTTTACGCATGTACATATTTAAGAATATTTAGTTTGTAGTTTGTTTTAGTAATATTTTTTTTGTACTTATTTTAGATCTTCTCAAGCAATGGCCAAAATTTTGCTGTTAAAGTCATACAATTTTTAGGTATTTTCTCTAAGAGCTAAAATTCCCAAAATTTTAACAAACACTTTCAAAATGCAGGAAAAGCTCGACTAAATATTTATTTATGAAGGGAAATAAGATTAGATATTCGCAAGAAAGCTTTCAAAAAATGTAAGCAAATTATACCTCTACGCTGCTAGACAGCAATTTCTCCATATGAACCCCAGGTAGGAGGAAATGGGAAAGCTCTACAGACCTAGACTCAAGGCGGACGGCTCTATATGTACATATGTATACAGATTATTCTAAGCGGTAGCGTAGATAACTCACTTCACTCGAGTGAACTCTCACTAAACCTCAGCTTGAGGCCTAACTGTGACTCATAGCATCCGTCACCTTCATAGCGGTCTATCACGATCTATTCTGACATACATATATATTTTTTATTCATTTATTATATATACATTTTTTATTTCATTTAAATTAAGGATCTTATTAGATTTTTTAAAATTGTTTTTTTCTTCCTCAACAGTAATGTTTTTGATCGAAATTGTTTCTTTTCTTTTTTCATCTACATTTTTTCAACTTAATTTTTCAATTTGATTTTTCCGATTTTTTATCTTTAAAAAGTATCAACATATATTTTTTAATTTGATAAATTTTTAGAAATTTATTTTATGTATTTTTTCTTTTTTAATTCCATTTTCTTTTTATCTAAAATTTTTAATGGTTTGGTTGTTATTGTTCCAAAAGTAATATTTTTTAATTTTATTTAATTTTCATGGCCATAATTTATTTATTTCTTTTCTAAATATTTTTTTTTTAATTTTTTTAGTTAAATTTTCTTTTAATTTTATAGATTTTATTTTCTTTTAACTTTTTAGATTTTATTTTCTTTAATTTCATTTACTTAGAAAATTTATTTTGTAATATTAATAATAATAATTTTTTATATTTAGATCTTATTGTTTCAAAAAGAAAAACTAAAATATGTGTTACTTTATTTACATTTAAGGATTTTATTAATATTTTTTAATGATGTTTTTTTTCTATTTTTAGGTAGATACTATTTCTCTTTTTTTATTGAATTTTTTATCTAATCTAATTTTCTTTTATTTATTAATTTTTATTGCTTTAAAATGAAAAATATATAAACTTTTGTAATTTAATTTTTAAAAAACTTTTTTTTAAAGGGTGAACAGCATAACACCGAGGCCACTTCCTTAGCAGATCTTTTAATTAGTCTTTCGAAAGAGAGTAAAGAGTTTTCAAGATAGTTGCCTGAATTGACAATTGTCTTACGAAAGACTTTTGTCTTTTTTAAGGTTTGTGTCAAGGCGAATTTATATAAGATGGTATCGATTCAACAAATATAACAATTACTTGTATTTTGTTTTTGCTTCTAGCGAGCCATTGTCAAATTTTAGCTATTCTTCCGCGAAGGAAAACGGGCGACAAAAATTTCAAAAACACTCACACGTTTTCGCTCACTCACTAGAGAAATACAAAATTTTGACGAGCAAACGCTACTCACAACACCTAATAATATTCGCCTTGGTTTATGCTTGAATTTGTATGGACATGTAGTATAAATATGTAGGTGATATAACCTTCACTAAAAAAAATATGAGTTAGGTCCTTTTACAATAATACCGACAATAAGTCAGCCCATACGTATGTATGTATAAAAGCATTAAATATAGGGAAAAAGGGAAATATTTGCATTAAATATAAAAAATGTCGATATGTACTTAGACATAATTACAATTTTTTTGACACCATAATGTCATACGTCTCTTTGACATTTCCGTCTTACAATCAAATAAACAAGTCAGACAATCAAACAGCAGACAAACGGCGGAAAGTGAATGAAAGCCGGGAATACATACGTAAAAAAAATATGGCTTGCAGCAAAATTTGTAACAGCTCTCGAACGCGAATGCATAATATGTATGTAGGCGATAAAGGTACAATTATGTGGATATGTATGTAATTGTACATACATATGTATCCCTATATTTTTATAACTAAGAGCAAAGGAAACATAAATGCATACTGCAAATAACCAGCATTGGTACATAAATGTTTCTATGTGTATACATATACATATATGTATGTATGTATGTTGATCCGTAATTTATGACTGCCCATGAAGGCAACGAAAAAAAACCTTAATTATAACGCATTATATTATTGCCGATTGTTATTTATATAATTGAGACAAATATTACCGTAGAAGTTAAATGAAGGTGGTGCAATGCAGGTATGTGTGTATGTATGTAGGTATGTAGGTATGTGTATGTGTGCTGCATTCCCACAAAGCATGTTAAGGTTGTTCGTAAATTTATGTGCATGCAGCTATAAATATATATTAATTGTTTTTGTATTTAATGGGCAAATGTGGTGGCACTTTGGGCCTCAGGTGTACAAATATATATGTACATACATATGAGCACGCAGTGGGCGGAATGCAATAACAAAAATAATAACAAAGTAGACGAAAAAAAAACGAAAAAAAAAACGAACATTGAAAGGAAATTGTGCTACATTAATTTTGTTACTTTTAATTGCACGCCATTGCGCTCAATTTCTTTGCAAGTCATTTTGCTGGCAACTACAGCAATAACAGCAACAACCACAATAATAATGACTCTGCAGATAGAGCCGAGATACGAGTCGCTCGTGCAAAAGATATACGCGACCTCAGCTCACTTGAGAGATATTCATTCATTTTTACTTACTTATTTATTTACATACATACATTAAGTTATCTACAATGTAGCATTCGCGGTTACATAAATAAATAAATTTATATTTTTGCTATATTTGTAATTCTTAATTTCGATGTACAAACATTTGTCAGTATGTATGTAGTTTTGTTTGTATATTTGTCAGTCGCGCAATTAAAGCAGCACAAGGCACAAAAAAATACACTACATTACAATAATAATAATAATAATAATAACTATATAAACAACAATTGTGGAATTGAGGCTGCTGCTCAGTCGCAAACAGACGTTGCACACCGTCGCTACCCACCAAATAAATATGTAGTTGCGTACTTTTTATTATAAATTTATGTACATACATACATATAATTTTTTTTATTGTTGCGCTCCGTTGCCTCGACGCTGCCAGAAGGGCAAATACCTATAATTTTCCTACAACAATAACAATTACGGGCGGCGGATAACAACAAAACGCATAAATAAATACATACCTTACAACTGGCATGGCTCAGCAGCAGCAAATGCCGCTCTGGTAGTGTCTGATAGCTTTAGAGGAAGCCGCAGCAGAGTTTGTTGGCGGCAAGAAGTACGAATGCGACGTTAGTAGATTCAGAAATATACGCAATGCTTGTATTCACATTAGGGTGGGTAGAAATTTTTGAGAGTTGAGTTTACTAAACTTTACTTTTCATTACTTCGAGTTCTTTCATTTCATAAAATTCAATTTGTTTTTATTTTATCATGCAAGACTAGCAGTAGCATAAATACAATATTTACTACATATACTTTTTATTACTTTTTTATATACTATTTATTTTTTATAATAATTTACGTTATTTCATGTTTTATTTATGTTATTT
>NW_016162431.1:0-2868 GCF_001687245.7 Rhagoletis zephyria | reverse complement strand
CTTAGCACGGTGCATAGGCAACTGGCTGAGTCAGTGGGATCGTCGGTTCGAATCCTACTGAAAGAAGTCTGATGAGGAAATGTGGTGATTTCCGAAATAGCTATCACTTCTACCATTTTTTCAAATTATTGTTGCTTTTCCACAATAAATTTTCATTTAAAAAATGGCCTCGAGCTCATTATAAAATTGTTGAATATAATTATTAAAAAGGCCAAAAAAATAACAAAAAACAAATATTAATAATAATAATTTTTTATATTTAGATTTTATTGTTTCAAAAAGAAAAACTAAAATATGTGTTACTTCATTTACATTTAAGGATTTTATTAATATTTTTTAATGATGTTTTTTTTCTATTTTTAGGTAGATACTATTTCTCTTTTTTTTTATTGAATTTTTTATCTAATTTAATTTTTTTTTTATTTATTAATTTTTATTGCTTTAAAATGAAAAATATATAAATTTTATAAAATATAAATATATAAACTTTTTTTTAAAGGGTGAACAGCATAACACCGAGGCCACTTCGTTAGCAGATCTTTTAATTAGTCTTTCGAAAGAGAGTAAAGAGTTTTCAAGATAGTTGCCTGAATTGACAATTGTCTTACGAAAGACCTTTGTCTTTTTTAAGGTTTGTGCCAAGGTGAATTTATATAAGGTGGTAACGATTCAACAAACATAACAATTACTTGTATTTTGGTTTTGCTTCTAGCGAGCCATTGTGAATTTTTAGCTATTCTTCCGCGAAGGAAAACGGGCGACAAAAATTTCAAAAACACTGACACGTTTTCGCTCACTCACTAGCGAAATACAAAATTTTGGCAAGCAAACGCTACTCACACCACTTTATAATATTCGCCTTGGTTTGTGCTTGAATTTGTATGTACATGTATTTAGTATAAATATGTAGGTGATATTAACTTTACCTTCACATTAAAAAAAAAAATGAGTTAGTTCCTTTTACAATAATACCGACAATAAGTTAGCCCATACGTATGTATGTATAAAAGCATTACAAATAGGGAAAAAGGAAATATTTGCATTAAATATAAAAAAATGTCGATATGTACTTAGACATAATTACAATTTTTTTGACACCATAATGTCATACGTCTCTTTGACATTTCCGTCTTACAATCAAATAAACAAGTCAGACCATCAAACAGCAGACAAACGGCGGAAAGTGAATGAAAGCCGGGAATACATACGTAAAAAAAATATGGCTTGCAGCAAAATTTGTAACAGCTCTCGAACGCGAATGCATAATATGTATGTATGTAGGCGATAAAGGTACAATTATGTGGATATGTATGTAATTGTACATACATATGTATCCCTATATTTTTATAACTAAGAGCAAAGGAAACATAAATGCATACTGCAAATAACCAGCATTGCTACATAAATGTTTCTATGTGTATACATATATATGTATGTATGTATGTTGATCCGTAATTTATGACTGCCCATGAAGGCAACGAAAAAAAAAACCTTAATTATAACACATTATATTATTACCGATTGTTATTTATATAATTGAGAAAAATATTACCGTAGAAGTTAAATAAAGGTGGTGCAATGCCGGTATGTGTGTATGTATGTGTGTGTGTGCTGCATTCCCACAAAGCATGTTAAGGTTGTTCGTAAATTTATGTGCATACAGCTATAAATATATATTAATTGTTTTTGTATTTAATGGGCAAAGGTGGTGGTACTTAGGGCCTCAGGTGTACAAATATATATATACATACATCCATATACATATGAGCACGCAGTGGGCGGAATGCAATAACAAAAATAATAACAAAGTAGACGAAAAAAAACGAAAAAAAAACGAACATTGAAAGGAAATTGTGCTACATTAATTTTGTTACTTTTAATTGCACGCCATTGCGCTCAATTTCTTTGCAAGTCATTTTGCTGGCAACTACAGCAATAACAGCAACAACGACAATAATAATGACTCTGCAGATAGAGCCGAGATACGAGTCGCTCGTGCAAAAGATATACGCGACCTCAGCTCACTTGAGAGATATTCATTCATTTTTACTTACTTATTTATTTACATACATACATTAAGTTATCTACAATGTAGCATTCGCGGTTACATAGATAAATAAATTTATATTTTTGCTATATTTGTAATTCTTAATTTCGATGTACAAACATTTGTCAGTATGTATGTAGTTTTGTTTGTATATTTGTCAGTCGCGCAATTAAAGCAGCACAAGGCACAAAAAAAATACACTACATTACAATAATAATAATAATAATAATAATAACTATATAAACAACAATTGTGGAATTGCGGCTGCTGTTCAGTCGCAAACAGACGTTGCACACCGTCGCTACCCACCAAATAAAAATGTAGTTGCGTACTTTTTATTATAAATTTATGTACATACATACATATAATTTTTTTTTATTGTTGCGCTCCGTTGCCTCGACGCTGCCAGAAGGGCAAATACCTATAATTTTCCTACAACAATAACAATTACGGGCGGCGGATAACAACAAAACGCATAAATAAATACATACCTTACAACTGGCATGGCTCAGCAGCAGCAAATGCCGCTCTGGTAGTGTCTGATAGCTTTAGAGGAAGCCGCAGCAGAGTTTGTTGGCGGCAAGAAGTACGAATGCGACGTTAGTAGATTCAGAAATATACGCAATGCTTGTATTCACATTAGGGTGGGTAGAAATTTTTGAGAGTTGAGTTTACTAAACTTTACTTTTCATTACTTCGAGTTGTTTCATTTCAAAAAATTCAATTTGTTTTTATTTTATCATTTAGTCTTGCAGTAGCATAAATACAATGTTTACTACATATCGATGGCTGAGTGGAAGATCGACCTATCTCGGCAGCCA
>NW_016162430.1:28855-43212 GCF_001687245.7 Rhagoletis zephyria | reverse complement strand
TGTAATGTGGGAACATTCTACTCATTGTATTGTAATTGCGCGCGTTCTTGATAGAATAATTCTATTACTCGCACTACTCGTACTGAAATAATATTTATTCTTTGACTGCGGGCATACAAGAATGCCGTTGACAGAAAAACAAAAACACAAACGAAACTGCTGTAAAAACTATCTCCCCACACTTTTAAAGCAGCGACTGTCACCCACGCACTTAACGCTAGCGCTAATAGAATACTCAACCTCATTTGTCCCTACATATTTACAGAAGTGTATGTACGTACAAAAATATAAGATAATAATAGTAGTAATACAATACAGCAGCATCCCATTAGTGCTGTCAACTCTTTTATGCCGCCAGTGTCAAAACAAAAGCGGTACAATGTGTTCGAAAAAAAAAACAAAAAAGTAGACAAAGGCAATACAAGCGAAATGACATGAGTACACATTTTTGTTTTTTCTACTACTATTTTGAAATATGTATGTATTTTTTTTTTGTTTTCCCCAACGAACGCGCTGTAGTTGGGTGAAATTATAATTAAAATTGTTGTAAAATTGCACATAAAAACGGGCGCCCAAAAATATGCCGCACACCTTTTTAAGTACATATCAAGTATACATATTACCCTGTAGGAAAATCTTCGGCAAAGTAAGAGGTACAAGAGAAAAATGTAATTTGCAGTAGTGTTCATGGAGATACATTAAAGGCGAAGTAAAGCGATTGTACTTTCTCAAAAACTGCCCGACAATTAAATCCAATTGCGTTTGGATATAAATTGCAACTAACAAGCGTGCCGCCAGCAGAGTACTTTTTGACATCGACAAAAATTGGAAGAATTTTTCCTGTGTGGTGACGTAAAGAACCGCCTTTGATACCGCCAGCTAAACTAATAATAGAGCGGAAATATACCACTATAAAACTCTTACAAAACTTGTTGTGTTATCCGGGCATACACGCTGGTAAACCGATAAAATTCGATAAATCGATAAGTAGTGATGACTGTCCCAGAAATTTCTATAAATCGGTATAATTTGAAATTTGCAAAAACTTTGATTTGATAAACTGGCAAATTTCGATAACTCAGTAAATATCAATTACATTTAATTCAATAAATATCAGGGGCCGTAACGGCTATTATATTTATGATGAAAATCATACCTTAATCGTAAAAATTGGATTTATATTTTTCGATCAAAGTTAATCGTTATTTTATGATTTTTATTTTTTCGATCAAGAATTATCGGTATTTTCGGAAAATCACAAAATGGCGATTAATTTTGACCGGAAAAATAAAAATAAAAATTTAACGATTATTCTAGATCGAAAAAATAAATGTAAAAAATAACGATTTTGCTACAATCTAAAAATAGAAATCTTGATATATAACGGTTATTTTCGACACATGATAAATATCAATAATTTTATACATTTCATTAACTTGACAAATTTCGAAATTCCGATAACCCAGTTTTTCACATGATCAGTGCTTTTCAGAATTTTATAAGCTGAACACCTGAAAAACTTGATAAAGAGTACTAACCTTAGAAATTTCGTTCACTAGTTTAAAATTTCCTGCAAAGCCTCACCATACACCTCCATCTATTGCCATTGTTTTGTACAAATGATAGTTGCTGGTAGTTGTACTCGTCAAGCGCATCTTTTCCCCATTGAATCGTTTTTGATGTGCATCTCATAGCACCGTTTGGCTAAAATCACTTACAGTCGCAGCATCGCTCGGCAGTCATAGTAATTTTTGAGTTTCCACTGACACGGGCGCTGCCCTTATATCCGCTGCTGACTGCCGCTCACTACCCGAAATCTGCCACCCGAAATCCACCACTCAGCACTATTTTAAGCCAGCGTTGGGGCGCTTTTTTCGGTAGTTTTCTTGATGTGCCGCCGCTATGCTTTGTGTTAATGATAAAATTTTAATTATAAAATTTTTATTTCATTACTTTATTGTGGTTGACATTACCTTTGGGTACATTACAACACATTACCCGCTTCCATGGAGTGTTGGCTGTATTGGTAGATGAGTACAAAGTCCTTTGTATAAATTTTGTTTGTTCAATTGAAGGGCGTAAAGTTCAAAACGAGCTAAAAAAAACAAAGCGGGAACTGTGAATTAAGTATGTGGTACTAATGGTAGCTGTGTTTTAGTAAGAGAACTATCTGGGATCTAAAATCCATGACCGCATCATAACTGAACACTCTTAAACAATACTTGGGACTGTTTTCTCAAATAGCTTTTAGAATTTATCTGCACTTTAAACACAAATTTTGTACTGAAAAAATTAGTTTGAAAGATAAATACATTTTTAAATCTACTTGAAAAACCTTCAACTCAATAAAACTGTTGTTTGCCACCTACGAAGCGTCGTCTAGAATACTAACCGCCAATATTTATCTTTCGCTTGATTTTACGAGAAAATGTAATAGATTCTTTAAAGAGACTTAAAAAAAAAATTGTATCACCTTTCCAATTTTCTAGATAAGGCTGGATAAGAAAAATTTGTTAAAGGTCACTCATACGCCCCATACCACCGTGCAATAGGCAATATGCAATTTATTTCCAAAAAAAAAGTAATTTTAGCATTTTTTGGCTATTTCCCTTTCGTTTATTTAATGTTTATTACTTTTTTATGAAAGTGTAACTCGTTATTTAACAAAAACCATGTAAGTCTAGATTTCCAACTTTGTACACAAATTAGGGAAATTCGACATAGTTACATCAAAATCTTGAGCTTTTTAATAAGATTTCTCTGAAACATTATGAGAATGCAGTTTTGTAGCCCATTTAATTTTAAGTGTAACTTCTAAGTACCTAGCACTTACCAATTTTTTCATACAAAAAAATTGTGAAACATACTTTGTATGGAAGCAAATGCGTGAACCAAAAATTTGCAAAAATCAACTGTAAGTCCTAACTACTTTAAGCTTGCACTAAAATTCGGTGGGATATAAAACTGCATACCCAAAAAATTCTAAGAAATCATATTAAATAAAAAGTTTGAAATTCAGTGACATTCGTCAAATTTTTTATATTATTTTACATAGTTTGAAATTTAGTTTACATGGTTTTGTT
The DNA here is from genome assembly GCF_001687245.7 of Rhagoletis zephyria. NCBI lineage: Eukaryota > Metazoa > Arthropoda > Insecta > Diptera > Tephritidae > Rhagoletis > Rhagoletis zephyria. Next base: position 40,129 of record NW_016162430.1, on the reverse strand, counting down.
TATTTAATAAACCATTTTTTCATAAAAAAAAAAAAATAAAAAAAATTTAACAAAGTCTCCTCCCTATTTGCATTCCCCCACCCTATGTAAGTGCCTGACGGCAAGTTTTCTACTATATGTATATATGTACATGGTATAAAATATGCTGTAAGAAACATATACATATATATATATATATGTAAAGATTAATAATAAGATGACCTCATTTGTCTGCTCGGTGTTCACTCCCAAAGTGCCCAGAATTTTGTGATTGCAGAAGGCGAAACCCTCATTCGAAGCGGCTTACAGTACTCGAGAAAAAGGAATTCCAGTAATGAGTAACTGCTACCGCTTACGTAACGGCGACATCTGCAAGTGAAATTCTATTCTTCATTAATTCACTTCAGATGTAAGATGCTGGTGAAAACTCCATGTAAGACATCTAATCCACAGACACATTTTTATTCTCAGAGGAGCAAGCATCGGGAGCCTAACCCCGTCAGTGTGAGGTTGTAACCCATTGAACCTCCTACCGTCTATATTCCATTCCCCCCCTACCATCGTTAAGTATTTCGGTGGGAGACGGTCTGGGCACTAAGCTCTACGTCCCTTACTATTCATGTTCATCTACTGCCTGGCTTGTCTACCCAGCCATTTTGTCCATTATCATTAAGAAGTTCGTTTTAAGTCCAGTACTGTCCGGATAAAGTAGTTTAATGATGGTCTTCAATGTTAGTTCACAGGCTCGCTCTTCCTAACGAAACGACCTGCATTTGACCATCATGTAAATACCTACAATCGGGCTTCACTTCACTTCGCTTTGCTTTCGAATAGAACTATTATGTATCGAGATGCCTTAGGGCATGTACTCAACTTACATCAGTAGACTTCAGTGGGCCCACGCTTTCTAAAATACAATTGCTTTCCGAGACTGGATATTTGCCGGAAGGATGTCTGCAAGCACACAGAAGATATTTCGTTTGTTTGCCCAAAATATTTAGTCAACAAAATGACAAATATAGGTCTAGAAATAAGTTTAAGTGTTACCAACGAATTTGTCCTAGCCTGGGCAATGGTCAAAAAATCTCCAAAAGTAGACCGACCTACTCAGCAGATTGGCATTGGTGTTTCAAGCTCACAATAATTCTTGGTAGGCAATGACCAGCCTCTGAATATTTGTCGCTTTAAAAAATATTCATTCATTGCCGCTCGAATGAGGCGTTTAACCGTAGAACTCTCCATTTGGGTAAAAAAGAGCTTGTCTGACGGAAAAATACGATGAGCTTGGCTGACTGAAAGCTCATCATAGGTTTAATAACATTTCATGGCAGTCGACAGTCGCACCTAAATGGGTCAGCCCTGAGGCATTTGGCAGACTTAGTTAATAGGGCGACGATACATATTAGTAGATCTTGCGTGAATACGCGAATTTGGTCAAACACGAAATCGATCTTTGCTCCTTTATAGGCAAAAGCCGAGCCTTTTTCTTCACTGTTAAATTTATATTTATGTAGTATTTCAAGCAATCGAAAGTTAAAAAGGACTTTCACATAAGAGGCAGTATTATTTTATTCTGATTTATTATCGGGATCACAACTTATAATAAAGACAGAGCCTTTATTGATAGGTGTATTAAGTGTTACCTGTACAGATTTCGCATGGGTGTTGTCCTCTATTGTCCAACATATTTCGAATCCCTAGAAATGCTTGTATGATTATGACTTCAAAGGGGTACTAGACGCTTATTTGTGAAAATACAAGCACTCCGCGTTGCGCCTAGATCGGTCAACGGCGGTATTATCCTTTGTAGAATAATCAACAACTGTAGGCAAAGGGAGATTATCGTGCCACTTTCCTACTCTTCCATCACCAGTCTTTTCCCGTTAACGCTTACAAGCTACACGTCATTGGAGGAAATCAACGATCGTTACCAGTAGACAAAACCGCAACCAAACATCGATCCGATCTCGGTCAACGTGGTCGTCACCAGCAACTATTATTGTTACCGATGCAGCGACTCAATAACATTCAACTTTGCTTTTGGGAGCAATGTCATCATCGCCGGAACTATTAACTTCCAATAACATTGCAGCTGTCTCTCCTAGGTATAACCGCCCTACTCCCGTATTCGTATTCTACAACTCTGCTTAAATACCCTGCAAAAAATCGGACTAATCCGGGATGACTCCGGGAGCAATCGCAAAGGAGCATGCGACTAATACCACTTTTGATCTCTTTATATGGAATGAACTGATCGCTTTTATTCGAGCATGTCCTATGAAGAGACTAATTGTTCACCTTTATACCCGAATGGGTATAAAAAGCGACTAGTCACTTTTAAAAAATAAAAATAAAAATTTTCGCGAGGTGAGATTCGAACCGGGGTGCTCAGTTTTGTTGGCGAATACTCTCTCTGTGTGCCAACGCCGCACATGAAATTTCATTGACTAAGTGCGTACATATCATTAAATCGTTAATAGTACCCGTTAGAGATGAGTTGGAGACTAATTGATCTCCAATTATACACATAAGGGATTATTCGAGACTAATTGATCTCCATTAGTACCCCTATGAGACTTATTGCGACTAATTAATGCCCAATCGTACCCGATTGAGAGTAATCTCGGAATACTCTCTTTAGAGATTAGTCGCACAATTTTTTGCAGGGTAAAGTTGTATTTCTGCCGTGTAGAAGTAGTAGTGCGCCCAAAAATTAGCCTCCCTTACCGAGATTGTGCTTTATACTAGATTCAATAGTGCGGCGTTGCTAATTCTATCCGCAGGGTTGCATTTGCGTAAAAAAAAGTATTTTCAAAGCGCAATAAAAAAGCAAATAGTATAAAATGCAAGTAAAGAGCAACAAACGATAATGGATGTGAAAAATAAAAAAAGATATGTAATGCGAATACCCTAAGAAAAGTAAAATGCCTGCACCAATACGCTCGTAAATCAGCTCAGCACACGTAGACACATAACAACTTGCTTACGAGTGCGACACTTTTTTATTGGCTCACAACTTGCATTCGCATTTTTACTACTCGAATACTGCTCAACGTCGTACTTTACGGTAACAAGTATCTATGTTGCTGCATTCAACAGCTACAGAAGAACCAAAGAGCTGCTATCTGCTCTCTACAATATTCGCATTTGCTTGCTATCAACACACTATTTTTGTTAACGAAAAGTCTTGAATTTTTTAGCAGTACTAAAATTGCTTGCAATGAGCGCCATTCAGTAACACAGTGAATAACTGCAGCACGCAGACTAATAAAAAAATCGTAAAAAATTGTTTCGTGTAAAAGGCAACAGATATTGGCGCAAATGAAGACAATAAAAAATGTGTAAGGGGGAAAGAGGGTAAAGACATTATGTACCTATACCTTCGAATGCAATAATGGAAAAGTTGTGAAGTACTTACCCGAAAAATAGTGAAATCTTTGTACAAGTTGCCACAAATTCACAAAAACTTATAAATGCTAATAAGTGCTGCATAAATTTAGGCGCATGTAGGTGTGAGTATTGCAGTGAACAGTGTGTAATTTCCGAAAATAAATGCTAAAAATAAATTATTTGTAAGGCGCCCCACAGTGTGCAAAATGATCTTTTCTTGTAAGAAAATATAGATTATATGTAGAGAATGAGATCAGCTAGCGAAGTAAATTAAACAGTATGTCTAAGTAGGTCTAAGAATTTTGTTTGCTGTTCTTACGTTTCAGTTCAAAACAACAAACAATATCAAATATTTTTACTTTTTGCAGATCGTTTTTAAAATCAAGGTTAGGTTGAAGCGACGGCCTTCATCCAACGTAGGAGAGAGGCACACTTAGATCACGTGGGCGCGTTGCGATAGCAATTGAGAGCTCGAATTCGAACCCGTCCGTGCATCAAGAAGTAGAATCACCGAGGTCGGCCAGACAGACAAAAAGGTGGTGGTAAAATGAGCATATTCTAGCCCTCATAAGGGCAGGGTAGTGGCGGCGGAGGGCTCCACTCTCCAGATTTCGTCCACGTCACGACAACTATGGCAGAAGTCAATTGCCGGCAAACGGATTCTGCTAGCGTGCCTTCCGATTGAGCAGTGGCCCATAATACTTAATACCGGTCAGCATCCTTAGTAGAGGGCGTTCTAACCGAATGAGTGTTTCGGATCTTTTCTTCTTGGGGCTGGGTCAGATTTTTCGAGTCTTCCCACAAGTGGAAAGGCATCTTTTATTGCCTTCTCGACGAAGTATGTTCTTAGCCATGTCTTGCAGGTATATAGCGCTATTCCCTCTGCATAAGAGGAGTTGGCGTCAGACAGTGGGTTCCCTTCCTCGCAAGATCATCTGCTACACAATTATCTCGAATGTCTCTGTGGCCTGGCACCCACACAATGTAAGTAGTAGACTTGGACGAGACTAGTATATCGAGCTGGCTGCCGCTTTAAACTGAACGTACAAAGGCAAGACTATTGAAAGCCTGCAACTCCGAGCTCGAGCGATTTCTGGCTTAAATAAATTGCAACGGATTCAGTCATTTCAGTTTTCCATATAGCTTTGAGTCTCTTCTGAGACTATTCCACCTAAGGAAATGCTCTACAACTAAGTAAAGGCACTCTTGAGTCTATCAGGCTAACATTTTAAGTAGCACACGAATTCACTATTTTTCGGGCAGTGGTTTACGTACTTAATTATGTAATTAACATATCCGAAAAATTCATAGGTCTTAAGTGTTTTCTTAGTGTTCCTCAAAATAAGACTTTGTTATAGATAGTCAGGCTGCGGTCAAACCCTTTGGGCAACGAGTACTTCAAGTAAATTGAGAAAGTCTCAAGAAGTACACTATCAATTTACACTGGGCCCGATTGTGTTACTAATAATCAATAAGCGGGCAGGTATGTGGTAAAGAGTTTGATACAAGCCTTGGCTCTGCTGCGAGCCCAATCAGATTTCTGGCTTCGGGTGCTGAAAAAAACGTAGACTCAATCTCATATAAAAGCGCTACTTACCGACCACATCATACCAAAGTCCTGGACCTTAGATAAACCTCGCACAATATTTGCAACCCCTGGTAACTTGAGAACTTTCTGATAGCTAGACGATAAATCAGGCACTATACTCTTTTAAGATTAGGTTGGAACTTGTGGTGTAGAGAATTGGTCTCAATTTCTGATCAATTCTAAGTTAACCTAATTTTGGCGAGCCACGACGTAAGGATATATGCGGGAATGAAACAGCTGGTGAACTAAAGAGATGGACGAGCAGAAATAACGAAATGTTAGGAAATTCCGCTGAACAGTATAATACAGGATTACCACACAAGTCTAGAATACCTACGACCCACTTAAAATCCGGGCTCTGTTAGGAATTAGCATAAATAGGCAAACTTTTCCCACTTCTTTTGCCGAAGTTGCCGGGAATCGAGCTCAAAGAGGACAGTTAAATACATTCTCTTTAATTTCAAATACATACAAACCGTCAAGTGGCTGTAAGTTTCTACGAGTTTGTAGTTTAAAAATGGTTGGTGGCAAAGCACTCTAACAAAGCGAGGGACATTGTTCGATTCGTAAGGAAGGCGGCTCAGAACGGATCTTAAAGTATCTCGGGGATACTGTAAAGCAAACATTGGCCGCTTGACTACATAGGTTAGGTTAGGTTAAACGGGCAGATATGCGAAGATTTCACTCGGAGGCCACGAATGCCCATTGGGATGCCCATGGGGGGTTACCCAAAGCCTATACCTACATGCCTTCGAACCCTTTTTGATTCTCTGGCGAATCCTAGCCGTCCTTCGAAAGGAGCATCCCCAAGGTATCTAGGTTCTCAAAGAAATGGTCCCCAAGAAACTGGAGGCGTTTTCCTCTAATTGCTGGACACTCGCAAAGGAGAAGTTCTGGAAGGATTCTAACCCCTCCTCATCCCTGCAGCTTCTGAATAAATTGTGATGCGGGGCTCCGACCCTTCGGCAATGTGGCGAATGGTCCAATGTCCCGTTAGTATTCCTGTGAGAAGCCTAACGTTTGGCTTTGAAAGCCTTAATAAACTCCTTGTTCTTCGTTCATCGAGCCGTGGCCAGAGCGAGCACGATACCCTTCAGGTGTGAAGATTTTCCCATCTTCTGTTGGTAGCTGCCGTAGTCAGTCTCTCGACTTCTGAAGACAGAAATCGCAGGGGAGGTTTCACGATCTGGATCACTTCCCCGATCCCCATCTCAGATCTCTTCCTAGCACATTCGTCCGCTTACTCATTTCCCGGGACACCACAATGCCCCGGGACCCAGTCAAGATTGATTATGTGTTGCTGTAGAGCTTGTAGGGATCTTCGACATTCTTGAACGCATATCGAGTTAGTCGTTGCCGACCCTAAGGCTTTGATAGCTTTATATAACGCCAGTAGTTTGAAAGCCTCTCAAAGTGGCCACATTCGGTTCCTTAATATACTCATATACAGACATCTCGTGTTTGATAAGAAAGATAAAAGACTGCAGGAATCTGTCTTGCGGAAAACGTCAAATTCTATATGAAAGTCAATATCTGCCTTGTGAAAGCCACAGCTTCTGACTTCAGCGTTCATAGTGATGAAGGGGATATTGCTTTTTTAGTTTAGCTAAGCTATTAATTATTTAATCATACAACTACTGAATTTAAATTTCGCCATTACATTTGCTATGCCCATAGTTTTCGTCATAGCATTATTTTACTAAAAAAGCGCCAAGCGAATTAATACTTTCCTCAATATTCGCATCACTTAGTATTTAGAACAGAAAGATACTTTATGTTTCTTAAACTATACTTAAAATTTTCAATCGCTCCCAAGGCAGCCATTGTAAGTTGCTACTAAAATGCATGTACAAGAAATTATAAGAAAAAAACGCAAAAATGCAGCAAAAGGTACTCAAAATTCTCAAACATGCCATGAGTAGTGTCAAAGACTTGAGCCTTTCCGCAGGTCAATTGCCAAAACTTTTACATTACTCAAGTAACAAAACTTTGCATACTTTTGGGATGCGACCACCAAAAGCATAGCATCAACCGGATCAGCAAAGTAGCGCGGCATGAAGGACGACACCTATCCCGAAATACATATCTAAGTACTTTGAAAAAAAGTAATATTCTTTATAAATAAAAATAAAAATCCAACTAACTAACAGCAGCATACCCAGGCAACTAAACCCATCACACATTCTTCAGCTAAATAATGCGGCACACAAAAATCCATGCAATGCAGCAGCGGCCTGCAGTCTTCGGGTTTAGTTACTTCGAAACTTTGTCTAACAGACTTTGCTGTCCACGCTACACCCACGCGCTACTTTAGGCTGCTGCTCTTGTTTTTTTTTTTTTTGCATGCCACAATATCTTTGCTTTGTACGTAAGTCTTCTTCTTCCTTTTGTTGTGTTGTGCATTTTTCGGGCTATTCTAATGCATTATAAAGTTTTTACCAGCCAACCAGCAGCTCATTGGCATGGCCCTCACACCCGCACTCTCCAATTTTGAAACTCAAATTCTTGCGAGCGCACTTTTGCTCTTCTACTCGGCGCTTTGTCCAAGGTGTAGAAGTTCTTTAATTGCTGTTGTGTTGTTCTTAGCTAGTACTTAGTGGTCTTAAGTGTCCTGCCGTGGTCCTAACTCAGGTACGCACTCACTTGCACTCAGCTCAACTTGGCTTTACGCTCGCCTTTACTGTCCTTTCTGTCCACACCACACCAGCCGCTGCTTGTTGCTGGTACACCTTTTCTTAGTGGACACCACAACAACACCGGAATTTTTCCAACTATCAAATACTCAGGTAGAACTTCTTGCTTTTTATTACTCAACTTACGGATCTTGTATTTCCCCCGTAGCTGTATTTGTTGTTGCTGTTGATGTTATTCGTGGTGTCTTTAGTGGTGTTCTAATTGCTAACAAACTTAATTTTATTCCTCAGCGGCTTTTGGTTACTAATTTTTGTTTCCTTTTTCTAAGATTTGTTTGGCCATTTTTATGTTTATACTTTTTACCAAAATGCTTCTGCTGGCCGCTAACGAATGCCGTAAGATGAATAGGCATTTGAAATTACAAGCCAAGAAGGTATATGTTACATATTCTGAGGTGCACATTTATTTTAGGTGGCCTACACTTAGAGAAAAATCTCGTTTATTGTTTCTAGAATATTTGGCCCTTCTAGGACAATGTATTCATATACCCAAATCACTTTTCATCGTGGAATTATGTTGAACAGATTTTTCTTCAACATCCTTCTGTTGGAAATTTCTCAATACTTTGAAATAGAATGGGTAGGTTTGAAGCAGGAGTAGTCGAGAAAAAGCTAGATTTTTGGAAGCCAGGCAAGCCTAAATGTACCAAAGGAGGCCAACGGAATAGGGTGGCTCTCTCGCAAAACGTAATTTATTGGCTCTATGAAATCATACTTAAGGCTATCTTGTTTTACGGCGCATTTGTCTGCTGAAACTCACTAGGGAAGGTTGCACTTGTAAAGCAACTTGAACGTGTACACCGGATTACCCTAATTGGCATTGACGGGCGTTAAGAACCACATTTACACTGGCGCTTAATATCATGTTGAACATTACGCCTGAGGATATTGCAAGCAGAATTGTCGAGGCACGAACTGCTAAACAACTTGAAAGAAATTTTACATGGGGAAAAATCACCGAACACTTTGTTACCGAGTACCAAGCTCAGTGGGAAGACCCTTATTACAAATATGTATGCTCAGAATTTAAAACTCAGTACAAATAAGTATAATTTAAAAAAAAATACAGGACATTAGCGTACTGATTGAAGAAGTGAATAAAATCATTTCGAGCGTTGGAAAATCAGTACCGTCAGGTTGATACTATCCCATGGGGCACTGATCCGTTGTACAATAATGAAGAATAAAAACTTTGGGTTGTTTACGACCTTGTCCCCTCACTGAAACAAGATGGAATGGGAGCAATACTTTTCTGTCCTGTAGCTCGTTTCTATAACATCTCTCTACCGCGTTGTTCTCTACTGCTAATGAGTAGTAGAGAATGACGTATATTCTCCACCAGTAGAAAAATAATCGGTAGGGTAAAATTACAGAAACGAGCTACTGGGTAGTTTTTCAAACTACTTGCCTTTGTTGCGCATTTTCTTCAATATTTTAAAATTAACCTTTTCTTATCAAAATATATATAAGCAGTGTCGATAACTAATTGTGAGGGTATGGCTGGTTTTGAAGCTTCAACCAGTCAATGTGTTCTAAAGTTTTTGCGGCTACGGACAATGGATGACGAGAAAACTGAACACTGTTCTACAAATTTTGTGGTAATCGCCAAAGAAAAAAAAAATTCAGCTAATTTTCTTTTCAAAGAAGCGTTTTCGTCATTTTTTCGAAAAAAAACGTATTTTTAAGTACTTTTCGGAGCTATATGTCAATATATCATGAAAGAATCGTCCAATCAATATAAGCGACCTACAGTCTACTCACATAAATATTAACTTTGCCAATTTTAATTAAAATTATTATTATTATTTTATAGTAAGTCCACATATGCAACTAGGTATATTTTTTGAAACCTATAGTCCATTAGGGGTTAGTTGTAAGATATCATTCTAGAAGTGTTAGTTTCTTGAGGCCACTAATAGAAGCCCTTCGTGGAAACGGCTAATACATTAGAAGCGACTGAAAAAGCGGGAACGAGTTAGGTAAATCCAGACCCGATTTTAATTCGAAATCGGATAACGATATGGATTATGCTGTGAACTCAAATAACGAATCGGACGGCTACTTCTAAATACGAAAAATCTCGCACATTGCTTTTAGTCTTTACCAGAGCAGTATAATTTCGAGGACAGGTGTATGTACTTCGAATAGATAAGGATATGCCTTTAAGAAGGCATTTATTTTCTGCGTTTGTTTGACCCGTTTTACCCTAAAACCACCCACTTGGTATGCAATTTGCTTGCTTTAAAACTCTATGCAAAGAACTGTAACCGAAGAGACTTCCAACCAATCATACCTGATCAATTCATTGAAGTGTTCACAAAAAAAAACAAGGCGAGGCCTCTCGCTAATTACTTCCTACATGCACCTAATATTGTTTCGATTGACCACAAGTAAATATTTGTACAAAGTAATACTTACCACTAACATACATTACCTACGTACGTTTACCAAATCTCTTGAATAAATCATTCAATAAGCAGATAACCAAATAATTACTCAAAACCCTAAACAAACAATCAAATGGGTGGCAAACAACAAAGGCAAAGAGCTAACGCAGGCCAGGGAACACCACACAGCCAATGAGCTAGAAGAACCAACAGTTTCACACGCTTTCGAATGGGTTTCATAAAAAAAAGAGCAAGGATAGAAAAAACAAAAACAACAGTCTACAAAAACAATAACATAAAATACACAGCTATTACAATACATCCAAAAATAATAGAACAATTCAGCAGAAGGATAACAGATCTGCCTGCGATTGAATGCCAACAAACTTAATAACAATGACAGGAGCTACAACAACAGTGCCAATAAGAAGAATAAAAAGCTGCTATGAAGCATAAGCGAATGTCCAGTGCTTGCTCACTTGTTGTTGCCTCCTTGAGCTTATGGCCTCCAATACAAACAGGCATCCGCACGCGCCAAAAATGGTCCACTAAAAGAGCAACTAAAGGAACAACCCCAACTTGAAATTACATACGTACAAGTACGAAAGATGGAAGTGTGCCACAAGCGCTTGAAATGTACAACAGCATCACTCAACTAGTATGTACAACAACAACCAACTTAAGAAAGTATATCTTAGTAAGAATGGATAAAACAATCAGGAGGGTTAAAGAAGCGTGGCAAAGCGCCAGTGGTCAGTCTACATTACAAGCCAAGGCATTCTTGAGTGTGTTTTGTTGTGGGGTGAGCTAGTGTCGAAATGTTGGGCATAGAAAGAAGCGAAGGGAAAACTTTTTGGTATGGAGGTTTTGTTGGAAAACATAGTCAAATGAACCGCACATAGTTTACAAGCTCAGTGGGAGATGCCGAAATGGATGAATGGACGGATGGACGGATGGACGGTTGGATGGCTCCAACGAAATGAGCAAGAGGAAGAATACACACAGCATAAAAAAGTTAGTAAGAATAGTCGACAATGGATTAATAGCGGGGAAGTTGAGGGGAGTGATGATATACCAATGCTTACAAATATCTACGCATAACGATAAATCTATGTGATTTTAATTGTAAATTTGGATTCATCGAATGCTAAGTAAACAAAATCTGAAGCAAAAAAACTAGTTCCAGTGTAAACACACATTTTCCTACATAGTTGTCATACTTTTCTCTAAAAAAAAA
>NW_016162430.1:4023-23969 GCF_001687245.7 Rhagoletis zephyria | reverse complement strand
ATTTTGAATTTTATATTTTTTTATTTTAATTTAGTTTATTCTTATTTTTTTTTGTTTTAGTTTTATAAAGTTTATTTTTTTTTTGTTATTACTGTTTAATTTTAATTTTATTTTATTGTATGTCTTTATATATAATTTAATTTCATGTACATAATTCCAGCTTTAATTTAGTCCACATGTATTTAAATATAAACTTAATTTTTTTAATCATTAATGTATTACCTTATATCATTTTATATTCCAGATTTTATATAATTTTTAAAATTTTTTTACACATTTTCTAATATAATTTAATTAATATTTTTCATTTAACTCAAATTTATTCCATTTAAATTTTATTTAATTTCTGCAAATAATAAAAATTCAAATTCGATCTTTCTTGCTACTCACCGGAACCTTGGCACACTGACTAAAGAGCAGTAGGCGCAAAGCACCAATAACAATAACATTTGCATGGTAGCGAAGCGGTAACCCCGGGAGAAATTTTGATTTTTCAATGCACTCATCACGTATTATTTATAAACAAATGCGCCAAATTACTTAAAAATATAAAAAATATCTATAAATAAATATTTTATTTACGTGCTAACTGTTAACTTCTCAAAACAATCAAATCTTACACGCAAGACTTTTAACAGCAGCAAATTTAATAATAAAAACTTTCAGCACGAATTCGAAATTATTAAATAAATCGAGATATTCTACTAGCACACTGACTGTTTTTATTTTCGTGTCGTTTTGTGCCTTCTTAATTCACCTACTATTCAACGTCCAATGAATTGTCACGCTCGTCCACGACTACTCAACAAAATCAAACTAACATTGAGCGCTCGCTTCGCGTTCACTATTCGATGCGGACGCGTTCTACATATAAATTAAGTATAAATCTGCTTTATTTACAAAAATGCTAATCAAAATAATTTTTTTTTTAACTCGCCAAAAAATAATAATATGATGCTCATAACTCATTGCTTACCGCTAACTCCCACTACACGACTCTTCCCAATGCAAAATTGTCATGCTCAGATTTTCGAAATTTTTTTATTTGTCGCTCGCGTATATCTACTACATACAGCGTAACTTGCCTGCTCACTTTGATTTACATTAGGTATGAACTCATTCACACTCTCACTGCACTAACAATACTTAAATAGCACAAGTAAGTAGATAGTCATATTCACCGCTGTGCTCAAATATCAGTTACTAATTGCATTTGTGGTTGTTGTTGGTATTGTACATACATTTTTAGCTCTTATTAATAGCTAATCGCATTACTCAAACGCTGTTACTCTTATAAAACATTCCCTTTAAGAAAAATTTCAGCTAAGGTTATGTTGCTGTTCTATAACAACTAGCCCCGATGAGGTGTCCATTTTGATACCACACTCATCCGGACGCTCATACTCTTTCATAAACGGTAACTGCCGAAACTTAAATTCTCTTAGCTGCGCTTGGATCACCGAAAAATCTTGTACCTGAGAATTTTTGTATTTTCCTACAGAGTGCAGAGCAACCTCAGTGTAATTACCTTTTAGGCTGTTCTTCAGAAATCATTGTGGTGGAACCCAAAATGTTCTGTATGTCTGTCTATCAATATATATCCTGTGAGCAGCCAATTGCCATCGGAATTTCGCCTTTACTGAGAGTGAGCATGCCTCTTGATCAGAGGTGGGCACTACCACAAACAAGCGTTCGCTAGAAGTAAGAATGTGTTAGTGTGCCTAATTCATTTTGCATGCTACCGCGTTTTCATCGTTACGCTCTTGCTTGTATACGTACACGCGATGTCTACGCTCTTTGAGCGTGTGCTCGTTCTCTGCCCATGCCTGCTCTTGATGTTTCCATAACATATTAGGTGCAATCCCGTATTCCTCGGACTCGGACTAGTAAAACTGTCAAAAAATAAAAATTCGCTCAGAACGAGAGAGTAACATTGAAAAGTACGGGATCGCTTTCTAGTAAAAAATGGCAACTTCTGTCAACTTCAACATAACCTCCAAATTTTGGTTGTAAATTTTTGCTTATTTTGTATGTAAACACACTCAGATCACACATGTAAATAACCAAAAATACTTTCAAATTCGTTAGAATCCACTTAAACAAGTAATTAAATACTTTTCAACATGAATTAGCAGAGTGCACTTTTCTTTTGTTTACAATTTGGTTGCCAAACACACTACAGCTGATCGTTTGACACATTTACCAGAATTTACCAGCAAAAAATTCTCGGACTAAAACTGGTAACTTCTGACAGAGAGAGAACCGTATTTACTCTCTTTTTTGTCCTCTCAATAGTCAGAGAACCGAGTACGGGATCGATTTCCAGTAAAATCTGACTGAATCTGACTATTTCTGACTAGTCCGGACTCGTACGGGATCGCAACTATTATTGACAGCTTGTTTTTATACTCTTTCGTGGTATGGCACTTTGCTCCGATATCCATAACTGTGGAAAAACAAATTGTTCTGCCATCACGTTACGTAATTTTGTGGCTGTTCGGAACTGTTTTCGTTGCGATTTAAAGCTGATTGGCTGTCGGAGTAACTATATATTTTCTTACTTAGTGGCGATAACAGCTAGCTTAGTACATTCTATAGCTACTTTTATGGACTTTAATATGGGCTGATTAACATTAAACATTTATAATCCTAATTGTTCCCAATAAATAGATGCCATCTTCTACTCTAGTTCCTAATTTGGAGCTATAGGCTATCTTATGGCATCTTCAAATCCCTCTCCGTCTTATTATTATTATTATAAAGTGGTTGTTAAAGATATGACTGTGTTACATTAATTTTCGTAAAAAGTTATCGAAAATTACATTAAAATCGTAATTTTTTTAACATACGGACGTAGTTTTAAAAAATCTTGTTGCGTCTCTGCAGTATAGAAGCTTTTATTGAAAAGCAAGAGTAATGTGTACTGAAAAGTTTCCATTTAGAATTTTTTAAAGAAAAGTTACGCTTTGATAGGTAAATGCATTTCCGAAAAATCTCAAAGAAGCAAGCAATTAAAAAATGTCAGTTATGTTTTTAACCAGGGCTTTGGAGCAAAGGTTTTTTTTCATCGCTCCGCTTTAGCTCCGCTCCGGTATTTTATTTCGCTCCGAGCTCCGCTCCTACTTCACTCCCTCTCCCAATAAAAAACTTTTTTATTTATTTATTTATGTATCGAGCCCTAACAGCCAAAAACGTGGGCAGAAATGCATATAGAATCTAGATATATGTATACCACTCTGCATCCAAAAGAAAACTAAAAAAATACCAAGTTAATCAATCCATTTTATGCAAATTTATTTAACGCGGTTATTTTCAGTGGCAAAAAAAAAATTTATTGAGCTTGACGCCGCTATTATTTAACGCTTTTTGAAAAAATACCAAGAAAAATATTTCAAAATAAATCGTTACTAGGCCAGAAAATAACAAAAACAAAATATTTAAAATTTTTTTAAGGAGCTAAAGAGCAAATTAATTTGTTTAGCTCTTTGCTCCAGCTCCGCTCCATCTAAAATCCTTTGCTCGTTAGCTCCCTGCTCCTTTGCCCTGCTTTTAACATTCACCATAGATTATAAATTTTCCTACAGGGCGCCTATAGATTGTTTAGTGAGCACTAAGTGCAAACACATGTATCAACTACGACTGAGTAGTTGGGGTAAACCAGCGCAAATCGTATAGCCACAGTGATTATAGTGCAAATGCATACATACAAGCGACAATAATGAGGTGAGCGTAATGCGGCACAGTCAATTATTTTCTCGATTGCTCGATTATTTAGCGGTATGTGCGCGCTCCCAAGCGGTCAGTGGGACACCTAAAGCGTGTCAAGCAGGTGATTGAGTAAATAGTAGGGTGGTGGAGACTAATTTGGTACGACGCTGCGCAGTGAGGAGGGGATAAGAATTTTTAATTATAAAAAGTTTGTAACTGGGAATTGGCCGGCCAACCATTCGATCAAAACTCGGGAAGTGGTAGACGTGAAGTACTTTCTAAGTGACTTCACGGAAAGGTAGATTTCAACTCGGAGATATGTTGTGCGAAGGGCTATGAATTTTCACCCCATTCCCTGTCCTGTCTCTGGTCAGGCCTGGAGAACATTACTTTTATTCTGAATTAAGGAAACGTCCCATTAGCTGTCTTTGCCCTGTACTAAGTGCATAGTCCAACATATTACAACTTTCTACCATAGACAATCTCCTCTTTGCGGTGCCTCTGTTCTTTGAGTACTCTTTGCACGAAAATTAAATTATTCATGAATTTTAATTGATTAATACACGTTCTCACTAGTTGAGTTGAGCTTGCTCATGATAACAACAACCACTAAAAATACAACTGACTTTATTACCAGCAAATATTTGCACATAAGTACTCCCTACCTGTATTGTTTACATTTGACCATACAACACTAAAAAAAAGCATTATGAACGCTATTTAACAATAGTAACAATATAAACCGTTGTGTAAGTGAAACTAATCGGCAGAAATTTTATTTGCAACTTTGTGCAACATAAACAAAAGGTGGTCGCTGTTAAATAGTAAACACATATGCATACTGCAAAAAACAAGCTGCATAAACATTCGACATAATTAGTGTGACACATTCAACGAGTATGCTATGCGCTTCAAATGCATTTTAATTACCTATCTACTGTGCAGTCATCTACTAGGGCTGATATGCAGTGCTATTTATTCGTGCATACGAACACCAAGGGACAAAAGAATAGGTGCAAAATTCAATTTTATTTTGTTTAAAACTTATTTTTATTTATTCATTTTTAATAATTTTCATTTAAAATGTAGTAAAAGTTTCAAAGCTTACATTCAAAAATTAACTAAAGAAAAAAAATCATCAAAATTTGTAACTTTTTAATTAGAATTTTTAGAAAACTGACAACGAATGGACATTTATTTCTATATGCAAGAAAGTAGTCAACATCTTCGACAAAAAACCAACGGTAATTTTTAGAGATTTTAGACTTGCACATTGTTTTATTAAAACTAAAATGAAAATTTTAAAATTTTGATGCAATTTTTTTGTTTTTTTTTTTTTTTTAATTTGGCTAATTTTGGTGAACTTTGTGTAAGCTTTGAAATTTTTATTTTTGTGGTTGCTGTCATGGATCGAAAAGGAAAATTGCGATAAATAAATAAACAAAAATAAGTTGTAAACAATATACATACATAGTTTTGAAAGTTGCACCTATTTTTTTGTCCATAAGTTTAAACTTAAGCAAATGAGTTGGTCATATATGCCAGTTACACGTTCATTTATTTCATTTTCCAATTGCTACAAACTTATTTACATATATGTATATTAGGGCGGGTCAATTTGTGTTGGAGAGTTTTTCGACTATGAGCGTATAGCACAGAAGGATTCTACGTGTATCTCTAAGCCAATTTTCCGAAGAAACCATCATGGATCTAAAAGAAATTGGGAGTTTGTCAAATTTCTAAAATCGGTTTCTTAGCATTTTGCTGTAGTGTCGTAAAGAAGTGCTTAAATTTTTTTGAGGAAACCATTTCTACAAATGTTTTTTCTTAAAACGTCCATATTTAGTAGGGCGCAACAGTGAAAATTTTCGCAATTTCTTCGAAACCTATTTTCGCAAATTGGCAAACTCCGAATCGATTTCAGACCCATGGCATGGACAAAAAAAAATTGGCCCGCCCTAATGTATATGACTCATTCGGAAAAGCCAGCCGTAAAAAATATGCCAAACAAATAACGATCGCGGAATTTTAATATCAAAACAGATTAGCAATTTTGTATTCAGCTGGCACTCAATGGCTGTAAATATAATACCTAAACACATACTTATTTATGTGCAAATATACACACGACTATGTGTATAAAAATAAACACTTGCGTGCTAAATGAATAAAAATGAAAGAAAATGTTTTGGCGATTTGTAAGCATCTGAGACTAGAAGCTTCCACTTAAATTTTTCCAGGCACCCTACCGAATATCCATATCCAAATTTTATTGGTGAAGCTATTAACCTGTAGCAAGCAAAACTTTGTCTTTTATTTTTTGAACACAATATAACCGGCAAAGCTTTAAAAGCCAAATATGACCAATAAGCCCCTATAAATAATTCAAAGACCAATCAATCGCTTACCCAGCGTAACCCTTGTAGGGCCTTTGACTGAAACACCATTTCTTTCACTGCTTGAGGTAAAAATAAAAACTTTCGATAGGGTTGCCACCCGCTTAAAATTTTCGGGACTTAAATACATATATACCGACTAAAATATTACAACGCATTCAGGGAATGAAAGGCATTTAAATGCACTCTTAACCAAAAGTAATAATTTTCAAGATGGTTACCAACCATTTTCAAATTTATATCTATATCTCTATACATATATGTATCTATATAAAATTATGTTGCGGAAAACGTATGACCGCCCATAACTCGAGAACGAATTGTTCGATTTAAATACACTTTTATAAGTTGTGTTTGTCTTTGTCCAAGGAAAATGTTACGGAGAAAAAATACCGATAGGTGGTACTGGGATCGAGTTATTACTAAAAGTCGTTTTTATAGTCCGATTTCGGGCATATTTTGTATACATATTTATGTATTGGTAAGGGGAAGGAAAACATCTCTACAAAAATGTTTGCAGCTAGGGAACTCTATACTAATATATATTTTGAAAGCCGTTTATTTCTGTTCGCAAAGCTCGAGAGCGGTTGTACTGATTTTTGAAATTTCGACTTTCCAATGATGTTCCAAGGCTATGCGTGTGTTCTAGGGAGACTCTGGTTAGCTTCGGTTCCCAAATTGAACCGCCATGTGGAGCTGGAATCGAGTTATTACCAAAAAAACGTCCAGTGAGAAAAAGTGTCGTGAATGTCCGCTTACGTCGACCCGTTTCACTACTGAGTTTTCCGAACTGCCGTGTTTTCCCACCGGCCCAATAGATGTGATTTACCAATATTAATCTATGTTACTACGGCTTCATTCGGAGACACTCTCCCATTTGGAAATTGCCACCAGCCGACTATACAGTTTCAAGGATAGACTCGCCATCGCCAGGGAATGAAGAGGAAAAACTTCTTCAAATTTATTTCATTATTCGATTAACCGCACTATGAAAGGCCAGATCACTGGAGGAAATTTCAAGAACTTCTTCGTGGACTTTGCAGGTTCGTTGGGTTTTTAAGACCGCCTTAGAAGTATGCCTTTCGACGACCTCCAAACCATAATATTAGCAGATAAATTGTGGCCGTAAATTGTTGGTGAAAATATTTCAATAAAAAAATAATAATAACTTTGGGCGAGACGAAGTTCGCCGGGTCTGCCAGTAAGTGTAGACATTACATACACTCAGCGAAGCGGGTGAGGTCAAACTAGTATATGTGTAATTACGAATAGTGTAAACTGATTTTTTATTCAATTCCCATTTTCGAACACCTTCGATAAAATGTAGAGTTTCACATAGTGCAACGGCTCAAAGCTAGTCCTAAGCATGCACATAATATATATATAGAATTTAAGAAGATTTGTAAAAATTTAAACTCCTCATTTCCGCATGATTCGCAACACCTAAAAGTAGTAATATTTTCACCCCACAATGGTGCAGAGCGAAAAGTTTATATACGCTGTTCATTGAAATGCAAATATTTATGTCATTGAAAAATTGCACTTATTGCTTTTTTGGCATGTCAAAGCAGCTGAGCATCCGGCCTGAAACAACCATTCCACCAAAAAATATTTACTACACATAGCTGTGCTATCGAAATCGAACGTGCGCTGGGAAGAGAGCGCTAGAAAGGAATGTGGCAGCAGCACCAACAGACCATCAAAGGACATGAATGGCATTGAATGAAACACTGGCATCAGGAGCAGCCGTTACCGGCGGCACTGAAGTACAGGCAAAAAAAAGAAGTAACATGCACATGGGTGGGTATCTGTGTGTGTTTGTGCATCCTCGTGTCTTCGTAAGTATATGTATGTGTGTGTTATCGAGCAACACACTCATTTGCGTCCCGCATAAATCAATTGCACTTGTCATCAACTCAATTAATTTTTGGCAAACAAAAGTGCAGTAAATCAATTGCGCTGGCAGCCTACATACATGCGAAATGTTGAGCCCAGCATTACACTTTGTTGCGTCAAATAAGCCCACTGGTCGTCAGCCATGCTCCTGGCAACAAATTTTTTTTTTTTCTATCATTGCCTGCGCTTTTTGCTCAGCACATCCTTGCATGCTTAGCTGTTTGTCTGCCCATTTAGCTCAGCATTTTCATTGCCTTTTATTGCGTTTTTTAGAGAATTTTATTTTGCATTTTCTGTTGCTGCTATTATTTTCACATGTCTCTTTATATTTACGCCCACAAATTTGGCATTTTTTGTATCGCCGCTCATCAACCGCCCATACATTTTGCAAATGACAATACTTGGATGTATCGGCTGTTGTGGAAGTTCCACTAATATTCATAGACGCGCATGTAGTATGTGGTGTGGCGTGCGTGTTGGGAGTTGTGTGGCATGCAGCATGCGGCATGCAAATATGCGACGAATGCGTGGCTTCGTTGGCAATGTTTCGGTCATCAAATGGGGTTAAAATGCGATTAAATTGGGTTTGGCCATGTCAACACAGTATTTTTTTTTTTCTAGTCAGACAAATATTCAATGAGGGCAAGTACATAAATTCTTACATATCACTAATCGTTGATCACATTTTGTAAAACGGATTTTTTATTGTCATTGTACTTCAGTGTTTTCTGCTTTGACGGGCGTGAAGGACTATAATTTTTCACTTTACTTGTTATTTTCTCTATTTGCAAACATTAAGTCGAATGGCAATGCATTGGCGATGATAGAAAAATACCAAAACTGGTAATGGTAATGGTAATGGCAATGGTTATGGTTGAGGTAATGGTATTGGTATTGGTTGCTATAACAGAAATTTTAATGGTAATTATAATATTAATGGTAATGTTGGTAATGTCTATGGTATTGGTATTGGTTTTGGTAATTATAATAGGAATTGTAATGATAATAATAATGGCAATGGTAATGATAATATTATTGGTAATGTAAATTGTATTGGTAATAATAAAAGTAATAGTAATGGTGTCAGTAATGGTAATAGTAATGAAGTTGTCAGGTTCGTTGGCCGTGAGTTCATCAGGCCTGCGATTTGCATAAGCTTCAAAATATATTGATCAAAATATGGCCGTTAAGACACATATTCGATAAAAGATTTATACTAAGGCAATCTTTAATGGCTGATACATATGCACATGTGAGCAAATCTCACGAGTTGTTAAATTTTTCTATGAAAAGATGTTTTTTGGAGCGAAAATGGTGACACACTTATCTTGTCATATCAGTTTTACATAAACAATAAGATTTCATTGCAAAATTTTATTTAGATAAAAACTTGAAAAAGATATACTAAAAAAGTCAAAATAAGAACTTTTACTCATATACATATAGTTGTGCATGTAACGTATACGCCCCCTAGCACGCACGTTGCGCAATCAGTTAAGGCGTTTACTCGTACGTCTTAACTTAAAAGTCATATTATTCAGAAGTAATTAAGTATTGGCGTGGAATTTTTTCCACATTATTCTTCATGAAAATATATATTTATTTCTTCATGTATATAACAATAAAAATTTCAAATTTGGAATTTTTTTTCCCCAAATCACCGTCATCTTATAATGTGTCCCATACCGTACGCATAACCGAGATAGTAGCTAAGTAATTTCTAGTCATTATTCTACTGAACCAGTTACTATCCCTAATGAAGCCGAGGAGATCCAGCAGTTCCATCTCGCTAAGACTGTTGAAGAAGCGTGAACCCAAGTGCTTGAGGCACTTCATCTTTAGACACGCTAGATCTATTGAGTTTCAATACTTCCCACGTTATTTTCCTACTAAACCGCGACCGTAATAGTATTGTGATCTTACAGAGTTCCCCATAGCTTCACAAGTTATAAGTCGCGGCCACGGTTTACTCATCAATTCTACTAACGTGATCACTAAACGGTGGTAGTACGAAGCTATCCGCTTCTTCTATTGTCATCGCTGAGCCGCATCTTGCCATCTTGCCTCAACAGCCGACTCATTTTCTTCAATATTGTTATGTCCGTGAACCCAGCATAGAGCTGGTACGGCTCAGTACGGCAGTTCCCTACAATTCCTGATTTCACTATTTTAGATCCCATTGCCTTCAGTGCTGCTTGACTTTTGACAAAAATAAACAGTGGCTTTATTTTCTGGAACTCGACTACCAAGTAAAGTACTAACCGCCTTTTATATAGCAGGGATCTCTGCTTGCATTACAATTGTTCGGTAAACGAAAGGACTGGTTGATCTGCAGGTCCTTCGAGTTGAGACCGGCTCCTATTCCTTGTTCCAAACTAGCTTTGGCCGTTAATCAATGATTGTAAAGCCGTGAGCATATAACAAAGTGACTAAGATGGCTACAAAAATAAAAGAAAGGCTACAGGTTATTCTGCTTTATCATCTTTCAGGCAACTGGTTTAATAAGGATCAAATGTGTTTTTAGTGTACCGCGTGAAATCGGATAGAGACTTGTTACTAACCATAAACGAGAGCTGTGTCGCAAGCGTAACTAACCAGTTTTTCCGGGCTCAATCTATCCTACACGTCTGTTATACCCAGCTTTCACTAAGCGTGCCCATATATCAAAGAATGAACGACAGGTGGTCAGTGGCGCACCCACAAGCTTCTTACCCAATGAAATCGTTTCAAGGGTATCAAATTTCGCCAATTTCCTGTATACCTATCTACCCCCAAGAGTACGGGTGAAGTTCTGCGTTATGCGCCGACCAGTGCTTCCACCTAACCATTTTATACGGCCGGGCAAAGGTTTCGGCTCAGTAGGCGACCAAAGAACAAAGGTATATTGAACTAGCCAATAACGAGGATAAAAATCTCGTAACGATGTGTACTTGAAAAGGCCCCCATACGGATTTTGAGAATACATAGTTCCTTATAAGATAAGCGGTCGAAAACAAATTGACGCTTTCTCAGTAATACAGTCTCTTTCAATCAGCCAGAGAGAGTTACTTGTTGTACTGAAGCGATTCACATCTAACCTCAAAAATACCAGTAAAAACGAGTATACAACACATCTGACGTCACAAAAGTCCTATGGCCTCAGGTTTCATGAACGCAGGATAGATGTAGCAGAATACTTTGCGCCATAAGGACAAATATTGCCTAACACGACTTTGACTAAAGCTAAAGAGATCAAAATGAACATTAGCGATAAGTGTAAGCAGCCACTTAAATAAAAAGTGGTTCAGAAACTACTCCCGAGAGAGTTCCTTGGGAGGGAGTTATCTCTTGCGTCGGCTTTTGCCCTTTGACAATCTCCATAGAGAGGAAATCTGGAGGTCCGGTTGCTCTTTTAGAAGCCCTGCCGTGTGTCCTTTAGATGAACCACAGTCCGGCTAATGACTACTACTACTAGCATATTGAGCTCTTCACAAAAACTATCCAATACTGAGGCTTATCATTTTTTTAGTACTAGAAAACCTCTACAAATAATTCGATTAGGAATAAAAGAAAAATAACAGCCATTAGTATACACTTTTTAGAAGTCATTGCACCCATGACACCTCTTTTGAAAAATATCAGCATTTCAGTGTGTCAATGGCATTGTAATTCCGGTATCCGGTCAATTAAATGGCTTACCAAAGCACATCAACCTAGCTTCCCGCAAGGATATGCAAAAAAATCCCAACAAGCATTTTGGGCGAAAAAAAATGTATTCAGCAGGTGTCAAACAGCAAACACGAAATGTGGCAGAATATGGGTAGCAGCGATGCGAGCGCCGTGCAACGGTCTAACAATTTTCGCATATCCAAACTCACTCACCTCGGCTCACACAACACCGGTGAAAATGATGAAACGGAAGTAACCGCCAAACGGATGGCAAGCAACGACGCAAATGATTCATTTCCGATGAATGACAAAATGCAAACAAAAGCGGCAGGGAATCAGGTGGAATAGAAGTAGATACATTGGTATATATGTGTGTGCAAATAATCTAAAATCGAGTAGCTGCGAGGGTTTTGCAAAGGTTGACAAACAGCAAGAGCAGCACACGGCAACCAGCACCTACTGCCATTGCCACATTGCCTGTGCCCTAGGCAGAGGCATAGCAGGAAGTTGAGACGCTGTTTCGCAGAGTGTTGTCCACATTTTTCCATTTGCCATTTCACATCGAACGGAGGGCAGGTGGAGTGAGTTGTGCCAACACAACGGCGCTAAAATCGCAACCAATATTGCAACACTTGCGCGCCACACCAAGAGGCATTCATTGGTAGAGCTTCTGGCTGTGGCTGCAGCAATGGCAGTGAACACATTGTCCTATTGATATGTTAACACTGCAGCAGCAGCACCTTCTACGGTGTACATTGGACATTCACCAAAGCATAGTGTCGTTTTGCATTTTATTTGAATGTTTGGCATTTGAGTTATGCGGAAGTGGTCAGCTGATTCGTTGGTATTGGCGGCATTGGCTTTGACATATGTAAGGCAATGAAAGGAATGCATACAGAAAAAAATAATTCGAATTTTCATCAGTAAAGTGGCGGTGTAAGCACACTACGTCTGCGTGTCCTTGAATACGGACGGTATATGCCGCTGTGTTGACCACGCAAGGTATCCCTGCATTTTCAGCAGCCTACCGCGACATATGAGTGACATGGCGACATATTGGAAATCAGCAATGTTGACACTTGCCAGTTACATAAAATATGGCGAGGACTATTGGTTGGGGCATTGGTGGAATGGTATTATATGCCTACCTTCTCTCTTATCTTTCTATCTTTGGTAAACACTTGGCCGTTATTTTTGACCGAGAAACTCCACAAGTAAAGAAAGCATCAGCTCCTTCATTTAAGCAGTATTGTCAAAATAAGGAAGGTCTTGCCTAAATGCAGCTTCTACATTTACTAAACTATAGTGAAGCAAATAACATTTCAGTAAGTTGCTATTCGGTGCAACTCGCTAGAGAGGGCTTACAAAGCTCCGCGCTAAATGGAATCAATGAGGCACATCTTCCTTAGCAGCTAATGCTATGCTTATTGCCCTCCCCGCGAGTACTGCGGGCCAGTTTGATGTAGCGACAACGGGGTTCTCTTCAAATTAGCCTACGAAGAATGGATACCATTTTGTAACTTCCACTTCATATTTTGCCAACCGGATTTGTGTGCTTCTGTGCTTGTTCGGATCACATCCTTCTGCATCTACAACTCTCCAAGAGATGGCCAAGAGTGTCGTAGCCGTTGGTTCCAAGTTTGATGCTACAGTTTAGGAACTTTTCTTTTAGATACTTCCTAAACACTTAAAGTTTAAGGTTCTAAATTTGTGTAAGGTTTTGCATGCCGAGGTCACTGCTTTCAACGAGCTCAATATTTATTTTGAAAGGCAAGTGGTAATCAGTGTGTCGGTTTCATCGTTATTCGAAGCCCGTAATTGGTTTAGGAAGTGGCTGACTTTCCTCATATTGTTAGTTGATTTTCAATACTTCAAAACAAGATTGATACGTTGGCCAAAATGAAGGCTCTACATATTACTATACGCAGAATATGTTTGCTATGGCTACCGATTTAGCTGAACTAACAACATTTTCTACTTATTTAATGAGACTTCAGCGTACTTAAAGCGATGACAGGAGGAGTGATGGTGCGGATGGTAACAGATACTAATGAGTAACATCGATCCTTAGGTCTCATCGGCGTTGATCTGAACTTCTGGTGGATCGTTCAGTACCTTATAGTAACAGTTAAAATACTAGTGGATTTCCAGTGACTCCAGGTTGCCCAGTGTGGTCAATACCGTTGACGCCTACAAAGAGTACTCTAAAAGGAATAAGAAGCACTCCGAGGTGAACAAATGCCATTCTCATAGCCGTCTACTACTACTTTTATAGAGTATGTGATGAAACGATCAGCAGACACCAGAATGTTTAAGTGGGGGGTTCGAATATGTCCGAGGTAGCGATATCACTTTAACTTGCCTAAAAAGAGGTGTGGTTAGTGCTGAGTAACTCACCATTAAGCGGAGCTAATGATCTGACTTCCAGCATTGTACCACACGTTCAGTCATTGGGAATTTTTGATGATGTGTAAGACGATTTTGGCAACGTTTCTGACTGTAAGGGAGAAGACTTACTTTCTGCAATGCCAGAATTTGGTATTCTCGGCGTTCAAGTGTTTTAAGTGGACTTCGGCATGAAATTTGTGCATTGGTGCAGGAAAACCTCAGAGAGGTTTGTGGAAGAACAAAGAGAATAATACATACGTTTGGTGAATGATGAAATGATGCACTTTTCAGGGTCTTGTTTTCATGGAAGATAATTATAAGGTCATAAACTTTCGGGGCTAGGTGACGTAGACCGAAGACTTTCCACGACATTAAACTTAAGGACGTAAGGCTGCATGTATAATCCAACATCATTTTGCCGGTCTACAGCGCTATTGTGGCTTCCTCTCCGCGCTCCGTTTGTTGTCCAGCACAATCTGAAGAATTGTTTACTTATATAAGTGGGAATTGGATAGAAAGCAGTCCTTTCTGTGCTCAGACTCAGTTCTACACCCACGGTCCAGTCGCTGATGATTTTTGATGTCTGGTTCAATATGGAGCTGAGCGTAGGCAGATACATATTTACTGCTTCTAATGACCGAGAAAAATCCGAGGCTTTAGTGTTCCTTCCACTGGTGAAAAAAAGTATTGGCTTTATACCGCGATGTCTGAAAGCCTCCGGCAATGCACAAATATGTACATGTGCCGAACTCCAAATTTTTCAGAGCTGTTTCCATATTTCGAAAGTCGTTAGGCAAAACAGTGTCAAGTGACCGTACTAAAACTAATATTGCGTCTTAGAGACAAGCTTTCCATCAAAGACGTCCGGTTGTTGTATTCGTTTTGCTTCGGTTAAGTATACTTGACAGGCTTTAGCGGGCCTTTGGGCTGGAAGACCACGTGTGAGGCCTCCATAAAACCGAGACTTGGTTAAGCTTGATGCAGCTATTAAATATTTTGCACAATTTGTCCCCAATGCTGACATCTGCTTTCCGTAATATGGCTGCAGAAATGCCGTCTATTCCTGGTTATATGAAATCTGAGAATGTCTCTAATGCCCATTCAACCTTTGTCGTAGCAAACAAATCTTACAAAATTCTATCTAATTCGCGTCTTCCCGCAACAAAAATTTTTATCTCCAGAAATGCTGATGAAGAGTGCGCGTTGAGTAGTGACTTCAACTATTGCTGGAAACCTCTCGGCCTTGGGTCCAAATTCCAACCGAATCTCTAATTAATCATTGCACATTATTACCTTGCGTTAGTACTCTTCCTAATCTTTTATCCCACCTACATGTTTATGTATGTACGAAAATATGCATATTCTCCACACTTGAAAATCCAAAGAAATTTTGAAAAAGTACTTGAAACAATTTTCATCT
This sequence comes from Rhagoletis zephyria, assembly GCF_001687245.7. Taxonomy (NCBI): domain Eukaryota; kingdom Metazoa; phylum Arthropoda; class Insecta; order Diptera; family Tephritidae; genus Rhagoletis; species Rhagoletis zephyria. Next base: position 8,513 of record NW_016162430.1, on the reverse strand, counting down.
TGAAATATGTGGATTTTGGTGTTGTTCAAAATGCCATGAACCATTACGCTACCAATTTGCCGTAACGGAAAGCCTAAGCTACTGCAAAAGTGTGAGACTTGTAGAAGATTTTGCGCACTTAAGCAGCAACTATGCAATTTGTAATTTTTAGCCTCCAAGCTATGCCAAATGTGAGTTTATTTAGGTAGCTCCTTTTTGAATGCCCTTCACGTCTGATGCGATGCTACAGCGTAGCTATAGGCTATATTAGCTCTACAAACAACACTAATAATCACCGGATACTGAGCAATCTTCTACACATAGGTGCAGAAAGTCACAGAAAATGTCGTAGCTGTGCTGAGTTCAGCACCACTGGCTTTGTTTCTTTCGGGGTTCCTACTGATTTGCAGATTTCGTTAGTTGACTAGCTGATGCTTTGCTTTGTTCGTTTCGCCATTTGATTTGTTAGTTTGCTAGTTGGACTACTGATTGCATCTACAATTCATAGGAAATTTGCAACGAAGCAGCAACAAAGCAAAACAAATGTGGGAAAGCAGCAGCAGAAGAAGAATAAGTGCGCAAAAATTCCAAAAACGGAAGTTAACGATTGTCTCCAGTTGCCGTTGCAGTTGCAATCGGAGCTGCAATGAGGAACACTCGACACCCACACACGAATGCTTCAAGTGCCTGCCCACCAACCCAAATGTTACTTCTCAACTATCCCCTGGCCTTGCAATACAAATTTGTTGGTGGATTGAAAAAAAACAACAACTTTAACGCAACCAACAAGGCGAAACTGTTTTGGTTGGCCAGCTGCATTTGTTTTGAGATTGAAATTGGTGAAATTGGCTCCGTTTTGTACTTTTGTCACACTGCAACGAGCTCAAGCACTAATATCTAGTTGTGCTCCCTTTAGCAAATTGCAAACAATTTGACTTAGTTTGAAATGCATGCCACTCGTTGCCCTCCCATCTTGCCACCTACAGCTACAATCGCAATCCACTTGACCATGCCTTAAGCTGCTAACACGCCTTTGGCTTTCTTTCTGTGTTCCACCTTTAGTGCTTACCAACTGGTAAACAGTGTAAATACAATTTCTAATCGTGGAGCCTAATTTACTTCGCACTGTGGTTGGACTACGAATTATGAGACATTTTTTTGGTGAGTTTTACCGTTGTCTTCTAAGGGTGTTAACAAATGATTGATGGGATTTAGCTCAATAGTCAACACTGGACAACTTCTCAAACAGTCGTCGTTTTATGTGCCACGATACGGAGAGATTCTTCCCTGCTCAGGCTTAGTTTAGAGGAGACCCCAACCTCAGGCTTGGCGTCAAGAAAGCGAGAAGTTAACTTTAGTTATCCATCATTAAAATCTTCTTCCAGCGGTGGAAAGTGTGATTTGTTTTCCTAGAGTCTTTTCCTGGATATTATGCGCCATGGATATCCGGTCGAAGGAGAATTTGCCTTGCCTGAATTCCAATCAGATGCTTCATAAAGGGTTTCTGCCGTAAGGACGGAATCGTCCAACTATATATGCCATACTGCGTGCGTCCTACCAGCTCTTCACCGACAGCTGAGAGCAGCTGAGGAAAAATCCACCAGCTCCGGGGACCTCATTACTTTTCTCAACTACTTAGTGTTTGTCGAATAAACATGGGCTTTGCCCCCATTCGTTTTTCTGAAGTTTCATTGGTCAAGCTCGCTTGCAATGTGGTCATGTGAAAACATTTAATAGTAATCCCTCCAAGTTTCAAATCTACTCTGGACGCATGTTACCATACCCCTAATGCTGCATCTGTGATATTCTTACTGAATTATTCCGTATATTAAGCTCTTGATTTTCATATCTCTCTGTCTTTTCCAGCTGCTTTTTGAATGGAGTCGGTCTACTCATCCTTCCATTCGGGACCGCGCTAGTCGGGTTTTTGAGCCAAGAAAGCCAACCTCCTCTTCCTAAGCTTAAGAGGGTCTAGGAGATGGATTTTCGCTACTTCTTTCGAAGGTCGAGTGTAAATGTGCTGAATATTCTTTTATGTACACAAACGGAGATCCTCAACTATAGTAAAATAATGATATGTCTGGGCTAAATACAATGTTTAGGGGCCAATGGGCGTTGGATCCTCTGTCGTCGTAAACGCATAAAAATTCCACAACAAATTTTTGGGGAGTGATGCTGGAGTGACAGATATAAATCTGGGTCGTTCCGGTTACGTATATCCGACTGTCGTGGAACCTCTATACTATGGTATATGGAGCACAAATTCGTCCCTCTCGCATCCTATAGTAGATCTAAATGACTGGAATCAGAATAAAATGTGCTTGATCTTCCTTAGCACCTGTTCTCGTTAAGCAGGTAGCAAGAGCTTTTGGCCATTTTGACCACTTCATAGAACCCGGTTTGACTGCTGGTTTAAATAACATCCGGCGGCCTTTACAAGGACCACACTCGTGTGAGTTTAGTGGTCAAGATTTGAGAGACAATACCGCAAAGTGCGAACTCGGTCTATTATCTAAGGAATACGGTTATACTTCCCTAGGTACCATCACCTTCGATGGTGTAGCATTGCAAAATAATGAGCTTGATCTTTAATAGTAAATTAAATAAAGCAACCAAGGGCTTCGCCAAGCTACAATGGCTGCATACTTGAGTTGTCAGCAAAAATTTTAGGCTATCGATAAAAATTGTCTCATTACTGGAATGCCTTTTAGTCGACGCGGATGGCTATCTCAAAGGCTGCATTACTGGTACAGTGTGAGACGATTCCTGTTAATGTATATCTACATTTTCACTGACAACCTGACGGCTATCAAATTTTTGAGTAAATTGTCGCTGAATCCAAAAGTAGTTGCTGAATGCCGCCGTTGCTCTCAACGAGTTTGCCGAAATATTTCGCTCACTTATCGTGGATCCATCGAGAGGAATGATGAAAACTGAAAGGCCCAGCGGGTGCACAAAGTACCATGAGACTAGATGACTATATGGGACCAGCGCCGAACCTAACTTAATTTAACCTAGGAATAGATCATTGCCATTTCTAGCTACATTTTCCAGTGGATAACGTGTACATAAATATGTATGAAAGTGCCTTAAAGTATGCAACTACATTTACATAAGCCTGCCGTTCCCAATCGAAATAAGGCGATTTAACTTTCATTCACCAGGCATCTTTTCAGAACGCTGGTTTCAAAAAGTCACACAGTGCGACATCGAGCTCAACGCAATTTCTGTGTAAGTTAAGTTTCACATTGGAAGCTACTACCAACGTCCAGTCAAATGGATTGGCAACAGGACAAATCAAACGTATTTTCGTGACCAACGACGATAAGTGAGTAGGACCGCCGAGTAAGCAATGGGCACTGTATGGAGGCAAAGTCAAAGGCAAAGGAAATGAAATTCAAATTCAAATTCGAAGCGAGTGAAATGAAATACGACAAAAGCAAAAATCATTGTTTAACTCCTTGGTGCCTCACACACACAGACACACATACATATATACTAGTGCAAATGCCATATAGGCAGCCAGCAGGGTGTTGGCACAGAGACTGCTAAATTGAAGTTGACAGAAGAAGAGCGGAAAGAAATGACTGTGGAGCATAGCGGCAGCATGTAGGGAGAGGACGCAAAAGATGTGGAGTATGTAGTTGGATATTTGCTGAAGACATGGTATTTGTTAAACAGTTATGGCAAGCTTTCTTCGACTAACGCGTTTGCAAATTGCGAGGCGGGCAACTAAAGTGCCTTAAAGCGGGCGTGGAAGAAAGTACTAAGCGCTGGGTGGCTACTAAGTGGACAACAACCACAGCCAGAGTACAGCAGAAGCACAGTAAAAGCCTTGGTGTGGCAAAATGCCTCCTCCTCGAGTGAAGGCAAAATGCATTGCTCTGGCAATGCATGTGGATTGATTTACGTTCGAATAGATTTCTCAAGCGTGTGTGACGTTTGCAAAAATATTAGATTGCTCCGAAGTAGCGAAGGATGAAGTGTTTGGAGTGAGGCAAAGCCAGCTAAGCAAATGCGAACATAAACCAAATACTGGGACATTTGAGCAAATGTGATTTTATAAAATACAAACTAACAACAAAATATTGTATATTTATGTACATATGCATGGGTGTGTGTGGTACACACACAACAGAAAAATATCAGCAACAAACAACAAATATGTCAGAAATAAAATGCAACTGTGCACTTTTTGGACAAATACTTGGATATTTGTTATGTCCGCCCGCTTGACGCTCTGTGCATAGCGCTAATGTCATGCAAAGCTCTTGATAGAACACACATAATATATATTACATATGTATGTACATATGTTTATTGTCGGTATTTTCGCTTTGTGCTGGCGCAACCACCGCTTTGCTTGGCTCTTATCCGAAAAATTGGTTTGGTTTGGTTTGGTTTTCTCCAAACTGATATGTGGCGAAAGTATACTACAACAACAAATAAACGCTTATTACTTACATAAGCAAGCGCTACGTCACCCTTGTGGAAAAGTTCACTAGTATCGA
>NW_016162430.1:0-3998 GCF_001687245.7 Rhagoletis zephyria | reverse complement strand
ATGCATGTGGATTGATTTACGTTCGAATAGATTTCTCAAGCGTGTGTGACGTTTGCAAAAATATTAGATTGCTCCGAAGTAGCGAAGGATGAAGTGTTTGGAGCGAGGCAAAGCCAGCTAAGCAAATGCGAACATAAACCAAATACTGGGACATTTGAGCAAATGTGATTTTATAAAATACAAACTAACAACAAAATATTGTATATTTATGTACATATGCATGGGTGTGTGTGGTACACACACAACAGAAAAATATCAGCAACAAACAACAAATATGTCAGAAATAAAATGCAACTGTGCACTTTTTGGACAAATACTTGGATATTTGTTATGTCCGCCCGCTTGACGCTCTGTGCATAGCGCTAATGTCATGCAAAGCTCTTGATAGAACACACATAATATATATTACATATGTATGTACATATGTTTATTGTCGGTATTTTCGCTTTGTGCTGGCGCAACCACCGCTTTGCTTGGCTCTTATCCGAAAAATTGGTTTGGTTTGGTTTGGTTTTCTCCAAACTGATATGTGGCGAAAGTATACTACAACAACAAATAAACGCTTATTACTTACATAAGCAAGCGCTACGTCACCCTTGTGGAAAAGTTCACTAGTATCGAACTGGAATGGTTAAATTGTAATCAAGAAAATTTCCGATTTAGCTCTTCTATTAGCTTCTGTAATAATTTCATAAACTAGCTTGGTCGCTAAATCCGCATTTTAAAGTGTTCGATTCTATTTAGACGACTTAAAATGAAAAACTCTTAATCTGGTCATTGCCGATAAATCATAAATAATGTCCTATGAAGTCCCATTATTTTCAAGACAGTACCTTTATTGTGATACTGTGGTCACATAAAATATCAGTTTCAATTGATAAAATAATATCATTTCTATTGAAAAGATAGCCGAGGAGTCTGGGGGGGGGTGTATGCTACATTCTGAGTAGACCCCCTCAGTAATTATGGCGTTCGAAGTAGGCCAACTGAGACAAAATATTTAGGGTACCACGAAGGCGAATGATGAGACCTTCCCTCGCCAGTTCATCGCCGATCTTCTTCGAAACCTTCGACAGCACTTTGTTCTGGTGCATAGCAAAGTCTTCACCGTATTACTTGCTGCCTAAGATTGAAGCGTGTCAAAGCAGTATTCTTTGTTAACTAAGGAAATTACTGGAAACGGTCCTCAATCCATGTTCAAGGTTGATTAAACGCGGTTAAGATTGCTAATACTTTACCTTGGAACACCGTTAGTTATCCGCTCAATGGAATCGACATTTGGCGCCAAGCTCATAAATACCCGCACCCGCCCTATCATCCAACTTTCAACCGAATGTGAGCCGATGTATGTAGGTATCTGCGAGCAAGGGCAGTGCGACCGTTAGCTACTACCGTGAACTGGGATTTTCACTAGGTGCTTTCCGCTAAAACAGATAGCCTTTCTTATGCTATCCCTCATATCTTCAACATTTCTCAATAAAATCTGTTTGCAGGTTCTTTTTCATTAAAGAAGTATCCATCCTGAAAACGAACTCAGATCTGCAATTAAGCAAGTTCTCATTGATCCCGTGACTGAAAGGCATGCCGACGTTTAGTAGGTCTGAATCCGATCCCATTATTTTGATCTTACTAACTAGGTACTGTAGGTCTAAATCCCTTGCCTGGTATTCTTAATACTTCTTTGTAGTAGTGCTGGAAAAATACCCTCACCACCCGCAACTTTGAATGGTTTGAAAGACTCTCAATCGTGTCCTGTTCTTGTATAAGGTGTAGCCGGATCAACCATGACTTGGGGAACCTTTGTTCCGAGGGAATCGGAGTCGTCCGATATTGACCCCCCTCCCCCCCCNCCCCCCCCCCCCCCCCCCTTTGTTTTCCGTAAATGTGGGACCCCTTGTTTGAGTTTATATATTTGATATCGAAGTCGGTTGTAGTAATGGCCGAAAACACTAATTTAAGGGTCTGATGACACATGTTCAAGTCCGCTTGTAAATATTGTGAACTTTAAAAATTCAAAAATTTAATTTCTTGAGTAATGTGTCTATCTAAAGAAGTAAGCATTATGAAATTTACAAATTAAAATCACTTAGTAATCTTGTAGGCCCCAAAGCGGGTCAATGGAAACGCTGTCCGAGGCTATTTATTTACATTATTGAAGGAGTTTTCTAAAGGAATCGGTCGGTTAGATTAAGGCTACCAAATCGTCAATAAAAACTTTGGTATTGCGAAAAGTTCAATATGTTTCTCATATTGCAACGCATTTCTAGTAAATCTGCATCTTTAAATTTTTAATAGAACGGCAGGATTTCTCCCAAGGACATCGAAAAAATGAATTAATGGAAAAAGTACAGTGTTTGTCAGGGTGCAAAACGATATATTTTCTAGTCGAATAATTTGTGTATGTCCTGAAAATTTGCAACTGTAGATAATTTTTTAATTGGTTAGACAGACTTGTATAACAAATGTAGAAGTATTAATTAAACAATTTTTAAAATATCCTTTGAAATTTGTATCATTTAGTTTTCTTATACATATATATTCGTAAGATTTTAATTAAACTAAGATTCTTCAAAATGCATTCAAAGTTGAAAATCTTGAAGGATAATATTTTTAAAGGATAGTTTTGAGACGTTCCAAAAGGGTAACAAAACAGCCGAACTAGCCGTTAACTTTGACTGCAAATCGACACGAGTTGCCGTGGTCCCAATTGCATAAAATTTTATTCAGATATTTTTTAAGCCAAAATCAACAGGGGTATGCGTTAAAAAAAAACTTTGGTTTTTTTGGGACAGTGTATTGAGCATGCATGAGGCCCTATTGCCGCTGATCTCACAAAAAACCACACTTCTCATCACGAGTATATAGTACATAAACATATATCTATTGGTTGTTTTCTCCGGTAGCACACAAATTAACATCTGCTTGATGCTGAGCACCGACAGCGTTTCAATGAACTAATGGACGATGTCCAAAGGCATTCCAAAGGGTTTGGTATCGTTTAGTTCTTGCGGCTGGCAAATCACGCCAGCATTTTTCAAGCTGAAGTTCTGGATATCTGTGGGTCCTGTAGTGGGCTAAAGAAGAGCTCGGTCATGAAAAATAGATCAATGATTTTTTTTATAGCCAAGCAACACCTTTATCTTTAGCTTATACTACTGAAACCAATGTCTCTATCAATATCCGAATCAATCAAGCATTTATTCTGCGATTGCGCTGCACCATGCAGGAAAAGACAGAAATTCCTAGGTACGTTTGGAATACGGCACGAACTAGTTTAAAGAGTAGGGGGTTTTCAATCCATTTGGTATCACAATGGACCTTGGCTGGGCCTAAGTGTGCTAGCATCCTCTGGGCCTGACAGCCGCTTCAACCTAACCTAACCTAACCTAATAATGTCCGAAAAGGCTTGTTTGGGTAAACCTGTAGCACTTGTACTGTGATACCTTCTCAATTTTACCTCCTGAAATATGCGCAGTAGAGATGGTAAAGGATCTATACTTATTTGCTCTGACTATAGTAGAAAAAGGACGGTTCATCTGCGAAATAGGCCAGAGGATTCTCACAACTATCACCGGTCATTGACTTGGAGACTTGCCATAACAAGCTCATTCCGGATTTTGTCTGACCCATCGAAGCAACGCGTTTGCTGTGCTCACTTTTAGAGGAACTCGACCACAACCCCCAATTATTTTTGGTGTAACCAATCTATGCAGAACTAAGTAAATTGCTATAGGAACAGAAAAAGTATTACGATTGAGTTTTAATTTTAACCTTACGACACCTTGAAGACAAATTTCAATAAATTACGAGTGGTCTAGTACATATGCTTAGTACCATACTAGTTCCATACTAGTTCTCAACCACTTTCATTAGTTGTTGTTTTCTCTGCAGGCTCAGTTCAATTTCTACATACGAGTATGGGAGAGTGTGTATGTGTGCACTCTTGTGCTATTTGTTTTCATTTTTCCACATATGAATGACTTAGATTTATCAAAAGT
>NW_016162429.1:0-43219 GCF_001687245.7 Rhagoletis zephyria | reverse complement strand
AAGGCGATAAAAATTGCAAAACCATCGTTACATCGATTTTATCATCGACTTTTTTGCAGCTCTACTTACACTCATTTATATTTCCCACCCAGGTGAATTGCAATTACCCACTGAAATGAAAAATGTCTGTAGTAAAGAAAAAACGTGTTTCGAAGAAAAACAAATCAGCATGGCGTAAAACTGATATTAAAGATGTAGAAGAGTATTTGGAAGACCAACGACAGGAAGAACGCGTTGGGTAAGTTTTCATATGTTCTAAAGAGGAAACATTTTTAATTATTATTGTATAGTTCATTCGCAGAAAAAGAAGATGATGAGCTGTTTATGGTGGATGCAACACCATTAAAACATAAACAGGTTGTTATTACAGAAAAGCAGAAACGAAAATTAAATGCTAAAAAGCCTTTACGTTCTTTGGAGGCTTTAAACAACACTTCCAAAGTCCAGGATCCAATTGTAAAAAGGTATGTTTTCCCATGATGCAATAATTGCATCATGATGTTTTCCTAGAAAATAGAGTAAAAAAAGCTTTAACACGTCAAACCATTTATCATATTGAAGGAATCGTGTTCGGCAAAAGAAGAATGGTCGGGTTATTGAAGAGGAAGTTCTTAACCCTACTAAGCCTCGACACTTTCAGGCCAATAAAGATAGAGAACGATACTATCAAGCTCTTGAAAAAAAGCTAAGCAAAGAAGGACAGAGCACTAAAACTGCAAAAGATATATGGGCTGAAGAAGACTTTCGTGACAAAATCCCTGGTTTGAAGGATGAGAAGGGTTGGATAAGCAAAGAATTAGCATTGCATGTGACAAAAAATGTGGGCAAACCTGTTATAAAAGTGCACGACAGCATACGCCATCGCACAACCAAAGCAAAGTGAGTGGTAAACTTTTATGAAATATTAATTTCTTCATCTGTAATTGTAGGAAATTCGAAGCTCCTCATCCGGGCATGAGTTACAACCCCTCCTTAGAGGATCACCAAGCGCTGATAAAAGAGGTAGCAGATCGCGAAGAAAAAATTATTAAAGTGGAGAATCATTTAAAACGCGTTACTACTCTAATGTTTTCGAAAGTCACACCAGAGGAACGCGATAGACGTCGATTGGAAGAAATGCGTTCTGGTTTAGAGGATGAAGATTTTGATGAAAAAGATATCGAAGGAATTGATCAATTAGATGGCGACGCATACAAAAGCATTAATCCACCGGTTGAGAATAAAAAGAGGAGTAAACAGTCACGTCGAAAAGAGTTGCAACAAAAAGAATTAAAGAAAAAACAAATAGAGAAAAAGGCCCTTAAAAAGCAAATCGCAGATTTAAATAGGTGCGAATTAAATATTCATTTCGTTGTAGTTATACTAAAAACTATCTTCCTTTTAGGATAAAGTCAATTAAAGCTGAAGTCATAGCAGAAGAAGAACAGCTGAATGCTTTGAAGAAACATCGCAAGAAGGCAGAGTTGAAGAAAAAATTCGAAACCAAGCGTTTAGGAAGCCTTAAATACGTTGATCCAGACACAGACANAAAATATTCATTTCGTTGTAGTTATACTAAAAACTATCTTCCTTTTAGGATAAAGTCAATTAAAGCTGAAGTCCTAGCAGAAGAAGAACAGCTGAATGCTTTGAAGAAACATCGCAAGAAGGCAGAGTTGAAGAAAAAATTCGAAACCAAGCGTTTAGGAAGCCTTAAATACGTTGATCCAGACACAGACATTAATATGCCAGAGGACATTGCGGGAAATTTACGAAATGTAAAACCAGAATCCAGTTTGTTGGTCGACCGATTTAAAAACTTCCAAAAACGCAACATTTTGCCAGTAAGTGTTGCTACTGGAAAACAGAAATCAAAGAAAGTAAAGCGATTCCCGCGCAGTTCGCACAAAGATCCTGGCGTGTCATTTAAAATGCTTAGGGAACAACGAAAGGTGGCTCAAGCATAAACTTTGGTTTTATTGTTGTAAGCAATGTATTTCTTAAGGACTTTTCGAGATAACTTTTAAAAGAGAAAATATAATTCCACTTATTAAAAAGATAAATGTTTCGCGAAGTTTTAAACCCAAAAGTACTTAAAATTATGACTTATTCGTAATATGGCAAATTATTTAATGCTGCGACATAGCAAAATAGTATTTCAANGTTAAAAAGATAAATGTTTCGCGAAGTTTTTAAACCCAAAAGTACTTAAAATTATGACTTATTTGTAATATGGCAAATTATTTAATGCTGCGACATAGCAAAATAGTATTTCAAAGATGACTGGGTTTCGAGATCACTTAATTAATTACATGAAATTTACATATGTTTTGAGTATTCTACATTTCATATGATATTTCTTTACATCTTTCGAAATAATTTTCTTTGGCTTTAAACGGGGAAAATGGCGAAAAACTGCACTTCTACTACAGAACTTTACATGTGTCACGGGTTCTCTGAGATTAAATGCGTATCACAATCCCATTTTTTTCCAAAATGAACTCATACGCGTGTTAGTGTCGAAAATGCTTCGAACCATAAATACCTGCAGCAATCCGACTGAAATCATAGAACAAATCTGGAATAGTGACCACAAATTAACTTTAGAGTAATTCGCCTCCGCCAAGTTGCGATCGCGAGCTTCGTTTGATCTTAACATATTAAGAATTTGATGAGCCCTTGCCATCTGCATGTGGACCCGACCGACATATTCCAAAATTTCATGTACTTGAATGTCATACAATTCTTCTGCTGTTTTGGCAGTAGAAGCCGTATCCCAATCATCATCAAAAGCTGATTTTCCTTCTTGCTCAATGATTAATTCAAAGAACACAGTTTTGCGATTATACGAACTGAATGTATTATCGAAACAGAAACGATAGTCACCTGCCTTGTTTGCTTCATGCCGATGTATGTTTTCGGGCTTTTTATAGTCACTGACAATTACTAATCCTATCGGATCAAGCAATGAGAAACTTATATCTAAGTCTCCATGGCCCCCGTCAATTACTTGGTATTCTATATCGATGGTTTCACTATTGCGGACAGGATGATAGAAGCACTCGTTTCTGCCAGCGTCTATATAAACCGTCATTTCCTTCTCGTAGCTATACGCAATACTAAAAATGGCTGTTGTCGCCAGTAACTGCAACAGCTGGATACGAATCATCTTATGAGAAATGTAAAAATATGAGTAGTAGTATAATAAAATTAACCGTGAAAATAAACAAATTACCTTATCTGATTTATTAAAAATGTTAGTAAAACGTCAGGTCGCAATACAGCTGATCGACAAGCACCACAGTCAGTGATACCAGAGTTTTTTTTCGGAATTTCCTACTTCGGTCTTTAAAATTCCCTTTTTTCCCTACACGCACATAAAATTCTCCCTACAAATTTGCCTATTTATTTTTCAATTTAAAAACACTTACTTAAATTAAAAAATATACGTAAAAAAGCTAAGTTACTTTTAATTTGAAGTTTAATTAACAATAAGTACTGAACTGGTTACATTTAACAAATTAAAATACACGACAAAGTAAAAGACAAATTGCGAATGACAGACTGTCAGAACCGAATACTAGCAAACTAGAGCTTGTGTCTTCTCTCGGTTAAAAAGACTAATCTACATATATATAACAAGTAAAACAGTCTATGTCCAGGAGGAGCCGAACATTACAATACCCGGCGCAAGTATTCTATATAGTTTTTCCACCTTTCCGTGGTAAGCAGGGGTGGATTTGAACGGACGGACGGACAGACAGACACCGCTTAATCGATTTCTTTTTTAATTCCGATCATTTATGTATATATTTGTCTATATCTATCTCGAATCGTTTTGCCTGTTACAAACAACCGTTATGTGAACAAAGTTGTAATACCCTTGTGCACAAGTGAGCTCGGATATAAAAATGAATACGACAGTTGATGTTGGCTGTGGTTGCTGCGAGCTGACAGCTTATTGTGGTGCTGCCACATAGTGAAGTTTTTGTGGTTAACTACAAGACCGGTAGAATACAAGATTACGCTGGTTGATGTGAAATTCGGGAGAGTAATACCGGGGACAGATATCTGTAGCTCGTTTCTCTACCAAGGCGAATTCATATATGAGAGCATTACGTCAAAATCATGTGTTTGTTCATTATTTGGAAAAAGAACAGTTGCTCGAATTCAACATCGAATACGGTATGAGCATACGATTTCGAACTCGCGTAAATGTACACTTGCTAAATGCGATAGCATGAACGAAAAAAATGTTCGAAAGGGCTAAATGTAGCATTTTAATTGCAGTAAAAACGCTGATAAAACGGTAATACTTTTATATAAAAGAACTACTATGTTGCCCTGACGTCATCAGTTGAATCGGAACCATGACGAAAAAAGGTCGCAACTAAAACCCAAAAATGTTGCCATGCTATGTTTCTTAAATAAAGATAATTGTTTTTAGAAAGCAGAATACGTAAATATGTTTATAGCTAAATGCGGTAAAAACAGCCCGTTATACAATGCGCATTCACAGTTTTTGTGTTTTAAATTTGGAAAATTTTCGATAGTGAAAATGCATAGTTTTGAAAAACTATCGATAGTGAAAAAAACAAAACCATCGATAGTAATGATAGTTTGCCACTATTATTGGAAACATCGATGTATCCGATGCATCGGTTAGCGCCGCGCATCTCTATTATTTATTTACACAAAAAACATATCAGCTAAGAAGAATTTAATAAATTATTAATTAAATTTAATTCGCCTTGATATCAGCTACTTAAAAAAAGTTCGTCACAATACCTATAACTTATATTTTGAGGACATTCTAGGTTATAGCATCAACACATGACGGGCGAAGATACCAATGATCCGGAGTGTCATAACTCGAATAATGAAGAATACTTCATACCAGGAGCAGAGGAATTGGAAAGCCTCTATTTGATGCTGGAGAAAGGCACTATTCCGGAGCTACAGTGGCAATTTCCCGGCCGCCAAACAATAAATACGGAAACTACTGGGTCAACGTCCAAAATCGAACCTGCCACAACTACAAATGCTGAAACAGAGTAAGCTAGCAGCAAAGCTAGGAAATATACAATGTACATGAAGTGTTCACTAAATAAGTTTTTTTTTAGGCCGGCCGCTAAAAATGATTTTGACTTTAGCGACGATATAGCCCAGCCTCAAATGCGAGTAAGAAGTCAAAATTCGACGCCAAAATCTACGAAAAAGAAAATTGCAAATTTTGCGGGTGTCATGGAGGTACTGAAAAAGAAGAACGCCGAGGGATCTTCATAAAAAAACAATAAGGAAAGGGGTGCGGGGGGTTGTGGGGATGAAACAGTTATTCCAATCTGCATAGATAGGATTCGTGCTCATGTTGTGGAGGGGCTAACGCAAAAGGGCATTATATTTAATCACAAACAGTCAACCACAAAAGTTTACGTACAGAGAATTTTTCACAATAGTTGTGTTTTCGAATTCTCCAGCAAAAAATATCCACTAAGACCCCTTTCAGACACGTCAAGTCTTGATTAGCTGCGAATAAGCAACCAATTTATCAGCTGTTCATGATACCTGCACACTATTACTGGATTCACGTACGCGTACTTTTTTGGATATTTTTTTATGAGAGCGAATTCTTAGAAATTAAGTTATTTTTGCTTTTAACAATTTGCCAGTACGAAAAACAGCGGGTCGCATGTTGAAGGATAGAGTTTAAACTAATAAGGAAACTGTTTGTGGGTTTTTATGGTTGAAATTGACGAAATAAACCTATTTAAATATAAAATATATTGTTTTATTAGGAATTTGCTGCGAATAAACAACCAATTTATCAGCTGTTCATGAAACTTGCAAACTTTTACTAGATTTGCGATCGCGTACTTTTTTGGATATTTTTTCTGAGAGCGAATTCTTAGAAATTGAGTTACTGGAGAGTAGCTGGCCAGTTACTCGATAATTTGTAAACAAACAGCTAATGTATGTAGTTTTTTATTTTAATTCCTTTTCAATAATTTTTTAAATAAATTTAGTTCATACCACAACAAAAATTAAATGTCTAAAATTTGTGCAAAACACATGAAAATTCAATAAATTTCCGTACAAATTTACAAGTTTTATAGCCCATCGAACATTAGTGAAATTAATTACCGTGAATATATGCATATATATATATATATATATTTTTTTTTTTTTGAAAGGAAGCTAAACATTACTATTCTAATATTGCCCGAAGAGGTTCATAAAGCAATCTCTGGTCCCGGCAGCATATCGACAGGCCTTGAGCGGCATTCACAGGGAGTCGGTCGCAAGTTACGAAGTCTCCCGGCCTATGAATGCCGTTCTGGACACAAAACCACCTGATGTTGGCGAAACAGAGCTTCGTCTGCCTCGGGAGACTGTCAGGTTGACTGGTTGAAAATTATTATTCTGTGGTGTATTTTATTGTTGTACACTGAATAAAAAATATAACGACATAACCTCATCATCAGATAAGCATACAGGTGTGAACGTGCAAAACATCATCAAAAACTTGTATTTTCTCCCATACAAAGTCGACCCAGTCTAATGTACGGTTCCAACTAAATTACAAAAGAATTGTATTTATACTCGTGAAGGTTTTATTCCAAACATTTTAATTTTAATCGAAGGAAAAATTCACAAAAGCTTAGATATGGCGTTCTTAAAATATACTTTACTCTAAAACAAAGTTCTGGTATAATTGTAACGTAAATATAACCATATGAATTCTAAATAAACTAAGACACAACATTGTACATACGTATACATACATATTGAGGCAATGAGAGCAAAAGTGGCCTAACCTGGAATTTTTTTTCTTGTAGGTAACGTAACTTCTTTAAATAGTTTCAAATGTGATACATTTTAAAATAAAGCTCGCTTATTCCTTTATTTGATGAAGCCCTTTGCCTTAAAATAAAAGAATAGGTGACTTAAATTTTAAAATTTATCTGGTTTGAGACTATTGTAAGTAGGGGAGCATACAAAAAAAAATTTTTGGGCTAGGCCACTTCTGCTCTCATGGTCTCATATATGAATGCACTTACTTACACTTTTCTAAAAATGCAAATCTTAACTACCTACATATAATACGTATATATACCAAAGTAACACCTAATTTCCTTTTCAGTTTTGACTTAAAAACTTATAAGTAAATTAATTAATATGTATGTATGTACATAAATTGGCTGGGCCGAGGTGCAAGTACCATATTTAATAGACAAAGTAAATTACTTGCATTTGTAAATTTCATATGGTCCGTGAGATTTTCTGTAGAAAGTAGGAAAAAGTGCGCATTATTTCATTGGGAAATCAAAGTTTTAAAATTTTTCATAAAAAGAAAAACTTCTGTAATAGTAAGAAAATCATGGCAGTTCTTAATAAATCGGCGTTGTTCCCAAGTAAGAAACGAAAAATAAAATATAAGGACTTAGGGTGTATTCGAGCTGCAATTAATACGGCAGTGTTACTTTTCACGTTTACGCGAAAATTTGGGTGACGCTGCCTATATCAAGCGTTCGAGGAACAAAATTGTTTAAGTCGTAAAGGACGGGGTTTGTTCAGGACAATTTCGGGTCTAGTTCGGGACCATTTCGGGGCTAGTTGGGGACCAGTTCGGGAGTAGTTGGGTATATATTATATATATAGTCCCAAACTTGTCCCAAATTAAGCCCCAACTGGTCCCAAACTACTCCCCAAATATTCCCAAACTGGTCCCCAATTAGCCCCGAGCTGGTCTCCAACTAATCCCCAAACCCCGTCTTTTAAGACTTAAAAAATTTTTTCGCACTCATAATTATTATGAAACGACTTTTATAATATAAGTTACAAAATAAACGTCTTTGAAGATTTAAAAATATTTATCTCAATAATTATTAGCGACTGTCAAAAATTTCTAGCAGTAAAAAGTTACGAATTGGCAGCTGAAATGTAAAATTGTCTCACCAGAGTAAAGTTTTTTCACCTTTTCTACCGATTGGCACAGGCCCTCACTTCAATATTTTCACAACTCAAAACAGCAAAAATCGAGAAAAACTGCTTTAAAGTTTTGAATTTACATGAATACACATTTTATTCTAGTGAGATACTGGTAATCCATGCAGCTACAGCATAGAATAAGGGGTAGCGGTAATTTCTGCATGTTTAACTTAATTTTTGTATTTTTTGGATTATGACCCTATTGAAGTAAATGAGCGATATGTATTCGTTCCCACGACAGTCGGGCCTAAGTACCGGTTACGGCCCAGATTTATATTTGGCCAATGACTGTCACTCCAGCAACACTCCCCAAAAATTCTTTGGGGAATACATAAAACAGCGAAATGTATTTGTATGCACATACATATGTACCCAATATGCATATCTTACTGAGAACGAACTCAAACCCAACCTTAGTTTTCCAACGTTCATAGTATATTGGAAATACACTCGAAATGGGTTCGAAAAAAAATTTAAACCAATCTCATTAAAATTTAAATTCGAGAATGGGCTGGATTTCGAATTCATAACGAAGGGAAAATACATTGGATAACGAAGGTTCCGTTTTGCTGGAGAATGGCATAGTTCTCGAATCGAATACTAACCTATCCTACATTCGTTATCGAAGGTTAGACACGAAAAAATATTCATTTCCAATCATTTTCGAATTGCTAACCAAGGCCAGTGATTACTTTCAAACATACAGATATATGCACGTACATGTGTACATATTTCGGCAGCCTAGAGTGAAAAGTTGCCAAGTTCACATTTTATGAAAACTTTTATTTTGATATACAGGAAACAAGTACAATTAAAAACGAATAGTTTCCAAAAATAGTTTGTCTGCCTATTTCTTTGCAGTGAAAGTCCAATAAGTTCTGCGGCAGCAATATATAATCGCAATTCGAAATCAAAGGAAGTCTATGATAATTTTAGTTAGGAGAAAATGGGATGGTTCAAGAAATGAAAGAAGCAAAGTTGTATGCTTCGCTTTGAAAGGGTCTTTTTGTATCTATAATAAAACTTATAGATTTACAACTTTACAAAAAACATTTTAAATTTCCACACACAGCATAAATTTTGGTGAAGGGGTATATCTGACCATAGCCAAGATATATAGCCAACTAAGGAAATATTTTGAAATCTGATTTCTGAAATCATATCAAATAGGTAGGGCCTTTTGTTTTTGATGATAACGATATACATACATATGCTGCCAAAAGAAAGTAATAAAAACGTTCTATGTGTACTATTACGTTTAAGTATGGCCTCATTCATTCAAAATAAAATAAATTTAAAAGGCTTTATAAAGTGACAGGTTAATACTATTTTTCAGTTTATAGAGCATTTCAAATATATTTTAGTTTATATGATTTTGGGCGATAGAGTGCAATTGAGTCATTTTCTCGCGAATACTAGAACGCACTATATTATAGCTTTACCGTAATAATTTTTTTTTTAAATTTTGCACGTTAAATGGCTGCCCCTTCGAACATAATTGACCGAATAGAGTCAAGCAACGCCGTAAAAGTAGGCCGCGCCTTTGGATCAGCTTGCCAGCATGGCAGCATAAGTTTGTCGTATACGATTTGTGGACACAAATCTGGTTTTTTGAGCCTAGCAAGCAAAAGGAAAAAGACTTTAGTATCTAAATACTAATCAATGTTTATACATACCTTTCACCCAGTTGAAGTCGCTGTAGAAACTCATCTTGACTAAGCTCCCGATTGGGAACCAGATTTGGCATATCTCCGCCCGAAAACGTTTCAAACATAGTCACACCATAAGACCACACGTCTGATTTCATGGAGAATTTATTGTATGCTATGGACTCTGGCGAATACCTAAAAATTGCGTGTTCAAAAACATTGAACCAAATATATTATTCTCTCATATTAAATAAATACCATTTTATGGGAATATCACGTTGGCTAAATCCCCAATAGTAACCATCTGCATTTGCAAACTGTGATAGTCCAAAATCGGATATTTTAACATAGTCTTTCTCCTTATCCCACAAAATGTTTCGTGTTGCCAGATCTCTGTGTATAATTTGTTTACTCACTAAGTATTCCATGCCCTTTACATGCAAGTTAATTGAGAAATCGTAAAAAAAAATATTAATAATCTCCAGCAATGAAAAATAGTATACAAAACAAACCCTAGCAATGTCACTGGCGAAATGTAACAGCTTATTATTGGTCAAATTGGAGGTTTTTAAAAGTACAAGAAAGGAACCTCCAGACACGTATTCCATTACGATAGAAATGGGCTTTCGCACTGAATATTTAATTTTAACAACGTTCGGATGATTCATGGACTAAAAATATTAACAGCAATTATTGTTTTGAGTTCAAAAATAATGTAATTAAGTATTCAGGTATATAAAAAATAATAAATAATAATAATGTTATGCCTTTACTATTATTTACCTGCATTATTTTTATTTCCCGTAAGAAATCTTTTGGATTCGATGTAGCTTCAGGTTTAAATTTCTTCACTGCCACTTCTTCTGGCGCTGTATTTGGATCGTTGTAACGTAATTCGCCCCAATGCACCGTGCCATAATGACCCTGGGCTACTTGTTTAATAATAATAACTTTTCCAATTGGCAATGTTAAAACCCATTGTGTATCATCCCAGGGGCGACCAGGCATTCCAGTATGTGAAAATCCTTGATTGGGGGAAATAAACGGTGTAATCGACTGACTTGAGAAAGCATCGCAATTCCCACTATTTTCATTGTCCATATCATTATCACTATCACTATCTTCGTATGGAAGATGGTCTTCGCGTTCGTTGGTGAAAATACGTTCATAACTTGGCCTGTACCTTCCTATGAGAGTGTTTAGCGTACCGAAGATATTTCCTGTTTGAAACCGATTGGAAGCGTCCAAACTCCAGCCGTCGAACATCATGTTAGAGATCTCTTCTGGACAACATTCGCTTGGTTTGAGAAGTATGCCACCGGTTCGAGACCGATTCATTAGTAGCTTTTCAACAATTTTGGCGGGTTTTCCAATACATTCGAGCTCTTCCAATATGCTCTTACCATATGCAAATATCTCCCAAATAGTTGTTGCGAAGGCCCACTCATCTGCACACTCGTCCCCGCGAACACCATCGGGATTATTATAATATTCCTGAGGCATCCAAGGTAAACTAAGCGAAATAAAATTATAACTAAGTGAATAAGCAAAGAATTATAGTGTTTTTTTTTTTTCAGAAAATAAGCACTGTGTTAGAACTCGTGCGTCAGGTTCTCTATAAATTTTTCAAATGGTATAGCTAGTTGAATTTGTACGTACAATGGTTCGTAAGCGGGTTAATGACTGGGTTTCCCCATTAAATTCATTAAACCCACTTAAGCAGTTAAATTACGACCTTTTAAAAAAGGCATTTTCATCACAACGTGGAAAATAGGTCAAGCATTTGGTATTATTTGGTTACAGACACTTTAATTGCACCACCTGCAATGCGCTACTTACTCTTCGTGGGAATAAGCACGACGAATTCCGGGATCGCCAATTTTCGTCTCGATGCAATTGGATTTCAGGTCGTATTTTGTCACGTACAAATTAGAACAGCGAATAAATCCATGATGCATATGTTTCACTCTCTGTGGGTTAAAATTGAAAAAAAATAAATTGTAACTTATAACCTAAATTATGATGTATTTAAAAATTCCATACCAGATATTCGATACCTCTCGCCAAATCATATACAATAGATATTAGCATTTGGAGGGATATTTCGTCTTTGTTCTTTCGAAGAAATTCGTCGAGTGGCGCATGATAATACTCCATTACCATTGTATAAGGAGTATTTAAGGTCAAACCATGTAGTTTTAAAAATTGCGCTGAAAAAATTTGACTACAAAAGCTGGCCAAGTCCGTGAACTCCTAAAATACGAAAATTTTACCGTAAATTATTTTCCTTTTCAAGTTTTACATACCAATTATAGTAAATAGAAACTTCATATATCGATGGTTCTGTGCATTGACGACACAGTTTAAAATTCAAAAAATAAAAACCCTTACTACTGTTAAGTGGCTCATGTCCCTAATCCTTGTCGAATCGATGTCTAATCTTTTGTGCTTAATTCAGAAGTCCTTACTGCTTACTTTAGTAAGGGATGGAAATGGATTATAGACGAGAGCCACTTAACAGTAGTAACAGTTTTTTTTTTTTTTTGAATTTTGAATTGTGTCGTTATTGCAGAGGACCATTTTTATGTGTACATACGACCACTTTTCTGAACGTAATTACCTTGGGGTTACTTTCTGATAAAAATATCTTTAGCATAACACTAACGTCTTTGCAGACGCCTCCTTGAATCCAGTCTCCACGAACTAACATTATTTTACCGTTATCGCACATACGTTCTGTATCTATTTTAGAAGTAAAAAAATTCCCAGCATTTTTTCAAAAACAAAAAGTGAAAAGTGTATGCTTTTACTTACTCTGATACCATCGCAGATCTTGTTTCCGATCAAATATTTGGACTTTTCTTTTTCGGAGTTCAGCATCACTTAATTCCGTGTCAGTCTTCTTTGGTTGTAAATTTTTTGGCAAACAAATTAGCAGAAGTGGTGCCTTTTCTATGTAATCAATGGCATACAAAAACCGTTTAAACTGCATAAAGTATTTAATATAACTTTGTTAATTACCGTATTCTGATGGCCATAGAATTTTTGTTGAAATAGAGTTCCTTAAATCCTTTAAATCATCAAATGCTTTTACGCCATCGTTTGAATGTAGAAGCCATTTGTTATTTTCTCTGGTTATTTTAGTAGTGAGTACATCCACCGCCAAACTTTTTTCCAGTTTACTGTATGCATGTAATTTAAAATTCCTATTAAATGTTCTTATTAAATTTTAAAAGTATTTTACTCACGTCTTCGCTTTGTCAATATAATATACATCGTATTCTTTTTCGCATTGACGGATTAGGCAGGTGGCACCATTTAGAGATAGTTCTCGTAATTTGGCGAAGGAAAATGCACCACTACAAAATGTAAAAACAAAATATTACTTACAATAAATTGCAAATTTTACAGATCCGGATGAAATACCCAATTGGTCCATGGCATTTGAGGTCCTTCAGTTTTTGTAAGGAGGGAGTTTGGAAGTTCGCACACAAATCAGTCATCCATTTCGCAGTTAGTCTTTAAGTAACATTTGCAATTTAAATTTTTTGATTAAAAATTTAAGAAATTGACAATAGAAGATAATTCTGGGTTTTAGATGCATTTTCACCTTGAATAGCCCGATATATATGTGATAAAGGACTCTAATTCAGTCCTTGTNAGTTTTTGTAAGGAGGGAGTTTGGAAGTTCGCACACAAATCAGTCATCCACTTCGCAGTTAGTCTTTAAGTAATATTTACAATTTAAATTTTTTGATTAAAAATTTAAGAAATTGACAATAAAAGATAATTCTGGGTTTTAGATGCATTTTCACCTTGAATAGCCCGATATATATGTGATAAAGGACTCTAATTCAGTCCTTGAGCCAAATTGCATGCGATAGCCCTGGGGTAGTCCTGTGATCTCCAATAATGCACACACGTCCCCTCCGATACATATTGCAAATATATCCTCGATCTTTGTCAATAAGGTCCACTACAATAAGACAGTAATGTTTGTATTAGTATATAAGTTTATGACTTTGAAACATTAACGAGATAATATTCGGCGATATCATAGGTGGTTATTGTTGTTCCAACAGCAGTATATTCTAATCCCTATCTGGTTTCGTCCATCTATCAATCCTTGTCGTCAAACTGAACTAACGGTGGGCCAGGAAATGAGAAGTGTACTAATGATGGTAAGGTATACATACATAAAAATGTAGCAGGAGTCTGGGTACCGCATGTGGTTGACACATCGCTAGTGCTTTTCACGNTCCAACAGCAGTATATTCTAATCCCTATCTGGTTTCGTCCATCTATCAATTCTTGTCGTCAAACTGAACTAACGGTGGGCCAGGAAATGAGAAGTGTGCTAATGATGGTAAGGTATACATACATAAAAATGTAGCAGGAGTCTGGGTACTGCATGTGGTTGACACATCGCTAGTGCTTTTCACCCAAAAACTGGCTACGTAGTTTTCCTTGCAATACCCAATATTCATATGTACATATGCATGTACCTAAATATGAACATACATACATATCGAGTAGGCTTGGGGACCTTTTGAACTAAAGAGCGAAAGAGTCAGCTCTTTTAATTGAACTACTTCATTAAAAATGGAAATGAAAATAAGACATTTTATTTCATTGAATTTCCAATGTCTTACGTCGTTTAGTGCAATTTGTTTAAATAAGTAACTATTTGAGTTGTTGTTTAATAAAATACTTTCGCTTTCAGATCCCAAAGCAAAGCGCAATTTGGTCGCATTTCGAAGGCAAAATTGAAGAAAAGAAAATGAAATGCAGACATTGCCAAGTTTCCATAAGCATTGTTGGTGGTTCTCATGGAAATTTGAATCACCATATGAAAGCCAAACATCCTTTCGTGATATCGGAAAAGATGAATAAATGAAGACGTCTAAATTGTGCCGTTAAAGAAGTGGACCATCGACTAGTCGGAAAAAATTGTTTTTNGCATTTCGAAGGCAAAATTGAAGAAAAGAAAATGAAATGCAGACACTGCCAAGTTTCCATAAGCATTGTTGAAGGTTCTCATGGAAATTTGAATCACCATATGAAAGCCAAACATCCTTTCGTGATATCGGAAAAGATGAATAAATGAAGACGACTAAATTGTGTCGTTAAGGAAGTGGACCATCGACTAGACGGAAAAAATTGTTTTANTGGAAATTTGAATCACCATATGAAAGCCAAACATCCTTTCGTGATATCGGAAAAGATGAATAAATGAAGACGTCTAAATTGTGCCGTTAAAGAAGTGGACCATCGACTAGTCGGAAAAAATTGTTTTTTACATACATTTTTGTTGTTCTGTACCTTAGCTCCTACTACCGAACTAGTTCAATTAGGTGAACTATAGTTCAATAAGATGAAAGAACTAAAAGCTTAAACAGACGGCAGCGTTGATCCGGACTAACTCGGAGGTAAGCCGCATCAACTACAGCTAATTGCCGAGTTGATCCGGATCAACGCTGTCGTCTGTTTATGCTTTAAGACTCATAAGAGCTAGTTCATTGGGCTGAACCAACTAGAAGTGAACACTAATCTTTAAAGTGAACTAAAGAATCCAACTCTAATATCAAGCCCCAATTGACAAAAAGATGTTAGCGACATTTTTTTAAAAAAAATTATTTTTGATACAGAAATGCATATANTACAGCTAATTGCCGAGTTGATCCGGATCAACGCTGTCGTCTGTTTATGCTTTAAGACTCATAAGAGCTAGTTCATTGGGCTGAACCAACTAGAAGTGAACACTAATCTTTAAAGTGAACTAAAGAATCCAACTCTAATATCAAGCCCCAATTGACAAAAAGATGTTAGCGACATTTTTTTTAAAAAATTTATTTTTGATACAGAAATGCATATACATACATATGTATATAGTCTAGGATCATTCCTGCATACATTTTTTTTTTATTTCACATCTTTTTGCCATTAGGGGTCGAAATGTATAACAAATGTTAACATTTATGATTTGCACATTNAATTGACAAAAAGATGTTAGCGACATTTTTTTTAAAAAAATTATTTTTGATACAGAAATGCATATACATACATATGTATATAGTCTAGGATCATTCCTGCATACATTTTTTTTTTTATTTCACTACTTTTTGCCATTAGGGGTCGAAATGTATAACAAATGCTAACATTTATGATTTGCACATATAATCTTCCATTCGCTTCCATTTTAACTTACCTTCACTTTTTCCCGTGAAATTTTCAAACCCGGCTCCGGATGGTCATGAGTGTCTAACTTAACAAAAACTCTTGTTCCACTATCTCCTCTACCAGATGTCGGTGTCCGCACCATTAATAGATCATCATTCGGGATATAATTAACAGTAGCAACATACATTTCCATTAAATAGGTGGGAGCAAGCTTACACACCTCAGAGATATAGTAGAATTTGAATTCTGTGAAGCCAATTTTCTTTTCCCGTACATTTTTAAATGTCGCACAGATTTTGGATTTAACAAAATATTTGTGCTCCTTTAATAGTGTTTGGGGCAGATAACGCTTATAATTACTTTCAATTTTCTCAATTATTTCCCGCTTATAATTTTTCTCTAATCGCTCAGATGCTGAACTTTTAGCTTCCAAATCGATGGACATATCCATAACAGCAAAGCCCATCACATTATCCTTTTTTTCTGGATGGCGTATTTCAGGAATTTTTTCGTTTACTATATCATAACGAATTTGCCAATACAAATACTCATAAGCCTCCTTATCCAGGTTTTTTAATTGGGTATCCATATTCGGAACTTTGATCCGCATTCGAAAGCAATAACGTACGCCTGGCCTCAAACTAAGGCCGGGAATCGCCCACTCATTTTCCGAATCCAGTACCCGTAGTCCAAATAATAAGCGAGTTGTCGGTAATATTTTAAGCTGGCGGCACATTGAAAAGCAAATGTCCTCACAAGTTAGTGAATTAGCGTATTCAATATCCTTTTGGTCTTTGTAGTTAAAGATCTTATTTGTGGCTTGACCCGACGCCCTCGCAGAGGAAGCTGTTGACAGAGAAGACGTTGTTGAAATGGACACATCCGCATGGTCGCCAATACTGATTTCTCCGTTGCTATGTATCGAACTCCCGCCTCCCATGGAAAAAGAGGCACTACTGGTATCCAACAAAGTGATGGTGGTATGTGTTGTACCAGATGCGTTGGAAGCTTGATTCATAATCCGACGAGAAATTTCAAACTTTTCGCCCAATAAACGTTTCATTAATAGGCGAAGTTAGCCAAATGCAGCTTCTTTTAGATGTTACACTTGCAACAAATTCCTTCCCTTTTTTGCAATACACAACTTTGCATATTCACATCTACTTTCTTGGTAGTCCTTGATTCATAGTATTGCCTACTGCATATGCAGGATATAGATAATTGCAGGATATAAATCTGAGTTAATAAAAATAGTTTTTTTTTTACTTCTCGACGAGTTAATGAATAAAAATTGCCGCTGGAAATATTTTTGCCGTGAATCGCAGCTTTTCTGAATTCTTTTCGTTTTTATCAGATTTCCGCCATTTTGGAACAACAACTTTCAGCACATAGAGTTGCAAATGAATGTACCTCGTAGATAAACTTACCCAAAATGTATACAACAGAGTGTAATACACCCTGGACTTTTCCATGTAATAAATTATTTATCTTTTGTATTTAAGTAAAAAGTTGTATTAACATTAAACAATAAAGTCCTATGTTCAACAATTAATAAAATGGAATTATAGAATATTCAATAAAATATTAAAGTGTTTTCAGAATGCAGCCCTGTGTTCAAACTGCCATCAAAACAAAACCGATAAAGGTGAAAATAAAAGAAAACATATGTATATTGATAACCAAAGGAAAATAGACTGGAGCAAATGAAATTTCTCAGCTTATCTTTGTGTTCCGTCAGATTTTTTTATAAACTCAGGTTAATTGGTTAATTTACTTTTACTACAATTAATTATGCAGCTTAATAAGACAAAACTGTTCAAGAGAATGTATCCACTTAGTTGTTGGGTTGGGTATCTCCATACGATCCGGTAAATATTTATTTGTATCATGGTTTTAACGTATATTTCCATTTTTACAGGCTCATTCCTTAATTCAAAGGAAATTGATTTCAAATTGCAAGAATAAANACAATTAATTATGCAGCTTAATAAGACAAAACTGTTCAAGAGAATGTATCTACTTAGTTGTTGGGTTGGGTATCTCCATACGATTCGGTAAATATTTATTTATAGCATGGTTTTAACGTATATGTATTTCCATTTTTACAGGCTCATTCCTTAATTCAAAGGAAATTTATTTCAAATTGCAAGAATCCGAAAGAAATGAAGTTTTTAACTCAAACCGAAGCAATTAATGTTGATTTAGAACTATTCAACGAATATAAATTTAGTGTGGACCAGCTTATGGAACTAGCTGGATTGAGCTGTGCTCATGCCATAGCAAAGTGCTATCCAGCCGAACAATATAAACGCATTCTAGTATGTTGTGGACCTGGCAATAATGGTGGGGATGGATTAGTATGTGCCCGCCATTTGTCGTTGATGAATTATAAACCGAGCATATACTATCCAAAACCAACACCTAAAGAATTATACGAGAATCTAACCCACCAATGCAAGCGCTATGCTATTCCATTTCTTAATTCAAGCCCTAGTCTGGAAACAACTAGTACGTGTTTTGATTTAATTGTTGACGCACTTTTTGGCTTCAGCTTTAAACCACCAGTACGAGACACATTTGTACCTATTGTTGAGGTACTCCAAAAGACTAGNACTAGTACGTGTTTTGATTTAATTGTTGACGCACTTTTTGGCTTCAGCTTCAAACCACCAGTACGAGACACATTTGTACCTATTGTTGAGGTACTCCAAAAGACTAAACTACCAATTGCTAGGTAAGATATCTTAAAAAGTTGCAAGTTCATTATAAAATATTTACCTCGCGCAGCATTGATATACCTAGCGGTTGGGATGTAGAGGACGGCAAATTGAGTGAAGCAGATTTCGAACCAGAACTGTTAATATCGCTAACAGCTCCAAAGTTGTGTGCACGTTCATTTCAAGGAAAATATCATTATTTGGGAGGACGTTTTGTACCGCCGGCTCTTCAAGAAAAATACCAGCTAAACTTGCCTGAGTATTTAGATTGTGATTCATGTGTAAAATTATAAATTGTTAACTCATTTAAAAAGAAAGTATATTTATTCAAAATATCAAAACAAAAATCGAATCTATTTGTACACTCTATTGTAGTGTTTTCTACGTCGATCTTCTTCAAATGTATTATTCCGTGCCCATTCCTTTAAATTGCCCTTCGATCGCAACATAGCCGACTTAGAATCGACGTCACGCATTACAAAAGGTGAAAATCCAGCTATATAATCTTCCTCCAATGCATTTGTTTTAGTTTTCGCCACACGTGATGGCATTTGTCTCGGTATAGGTTGGTCCTCAAATAGTATAGGATTGCGAGAATGTTTACCTCCCTGGAATTTCGGTAAGCTTTGATTCTTATATTTAGCCGTTAATGGCCGACGAGTATTTATGTGAATCTATAAAAAAACATTATGGCATGAATAACTTGTTATATTAAAATAAAAAGTTCGTTTACTTACAACTTGCTTTCCATTCTCATCTAAACTTACGGCCACACGTTTAAGAGTTTTGTTGCCACAATTTGGACAAAAAACTTTCGTCATTATGCTGGTTGTTTTATAACAAGCATAACACCGCAAAATGTATGTGCGAAGGTGTCTAATAACGCGACCATCTAACGCACAAATTTGCAAATTCATTTGCTTCAAGACATTTTGTAGTGCATAATCCGTTGACATACAGGCAACAATCGGTACAACATCTGATTCCACTTTACCTTCTAGTGATTTCTTCACCTTTTTGATGTTCGCTGGTGTAATCCAACTGTTGTCGTCATCCTCTATGTCAGGTTCAGATTGAAGACTAGACTTTTTTTCATCAGTATCTATGTCTGCTTCATCTGAATCTGTTTCTGCATCATTAGATTTTTCATTTTGTGGAACAAGAATGTTGCAAGCATCCTCATCTGGCTCATCGCATTTCAACTTTTCCATTAATTCATCCAACTCCGCTTGTGTTATCAAATCGGCACTGCTATCATTTTCGCTTGGATTAGTTATTTGTTGTTCAATTGCTTTTTTGACAACATCAACCCCATTGCCATCAGTTTGGTATTCATTTGAGTCATCTTCATCCTCGCTTATGTCATCACTACTTGATTTATCTTGCGGGTTGTACCATCCTGCTAGCTTTGTGTTATCTTGGAATTCTTCAGGCTTCTCTTTTGAGGCCACTACCTTGGACAAAACTGGTTCTGTACGTAAATGCTCTGTACCTACATTGTCAACCTCGAGCTCATACGTTAAGGAAATTACTTTGATGTCTATGCCAGAGAGACTGGCATAGTCGCCAGTCTTTTTAGCGAATTCCACACAGTGTTTTACACTGTCCGTCCGAGGTTCGCGCACTTGCAAATCAAAAGGTAAAACACATAGTCGTCGGATCTGACGTTTATTGCGCACCTCTTTAATAACATCTGGAACTGTTAATACATTTTTGGCATAATCCTAAAATGTACAAATGGTCATTCCCTGGAAAGACTGAAAATATTTACTTACATTTAACTGAACCGCGTTTATAAAGGCTGTAGTATCAGCCACCAAATATTCAATTGTTCTTTTCGTTTCGGCCATTATCAAAATTTAATGTAGCAAGTTAATTAACATTTCCTATTTCATACTTCATTTATTGTTGTCAGTTCACACACCATCTGCGAAAGAGACACAACTCAAAAATCAGATCCGAAAATATAACTGCTTGAGGATGGTACAAATTCAATGCAATTAACACAAAAATATGCACAACAATTGCTTTGGAGTTATAGAATATAGTCATGAAGAAAAATATTTGCATTAATTGGAGACAAATCCTAAAAATCGATTCAAGCCAAAATAATCGACTTGAATTTTTTTTAGTTATGCCCCTTTTGAAGATGGTGTGTCAGATGTCAACGTCCACACGTGGAAAACAATGTGCTGCCACCTTGCAATAGTTGCGTTTTTTTACTCATTTCCAGTAAAATCCAGTAAAAGTTTTTACGAATTTTCATGTTTTGGCGTTTTCGTACGCAAAAACTTGCAAAAGTAGGGGAAATTGAGAGAGCGGTGTAAGTTTTCACTGGATAAATTTTTACTTGTAAGAATTTGCCAGTACGAAAAACAGCTGATCGCATGTTGCTGGATGAAATTTAAACTAATAAGGAAACTGCTTTTTATTGTGGAAATTCACAAAATAAACATATTTAAATATAAAATATATTATTTTATTAGGAATATGCTGCGAATAAACAACCAATTAATCAGCTGTTCATGATACTTGCAAATTATTACTGGAAAAGCGTTCACGTACTTTTTTGTAAATTTTTTCTATGA
Source organism: Rhagoletis zephyria (assembly GCF_001687245.7). Lineage (NCBI taxonomy): Eukaryota > Metazoa > Arthropoda > Insecta > Diptera > Tephritidae > Rhagoletis > Rhagoletis zephyria. The sequence goes on along the minus strand of NW_016162429.1, from coordinate 22,117 downwards.
GAGCGAATTCTTAGAAATTAAGTTACTGGAGAGTTGCTGGCAAGTTACTGGATAATTTGTAAAAAAACACAACTAATGCGTCGAATTTATCAGACACCTGATCTAACAACACCATCTTGTATGAATACGCCTTGCTAGGTTTATAGGGCATTCGCACGCGTCGATTTTACAGGCAACAAAAATTGAATGAGAAGTTGAAAAGTTGCCATCTCTATTCAGACAAGGCGATTTTCGATTCAACACGAATTGTTATTTACATTATTGAAAATAAACTTAAATCGCAAAATTTTATGAATAGGCGTAAATTTGGTAAGCCAAGCGTTGGTAGAAGTGCTTTTAGCGAAGCTGAAAGATAAAATAAAAGTAAAAAAGTATGTATACAGAATGTAAACAAACACAGGGTTGCAAGGAAAAAAAGTTGAACGAACTCAAAGTTGGCTGGCGACCAAGTGTGCTTTTACACAGTTCAAGTATTGAATTCAATTCTGCTCGGACATGGAAGAGAGGGGGTGAGAAGAAAAGGGACGAGTACACATGCGTCTGTACCGTCAAGTCGTTTCAACTTTCTTGCTTTGCTTTTGGCATTTTCGTTGCTACCCATTTAAAGAACCAAAGTCTTGAATTCAACAGAATTGAAACGTGTAAAAGCAAATAAAAAACACAAAAGAGAATGAGCAAGAATTGCTTTCAAGTACTTGAATCATGTAGATCAGGTGTATCTTTGTTGAAAGCGATTAATTGAAAGGCCGTTCGGACAAGGCGATTTTTGCTTTCAACTAAAAGTTGCCTAAAAAATCGCCTCGGTCGAAAGCCCTATGTGTAAACACAAGGTTATACAACTATCAGGAGTGACGTACTTACGGCCGTCTCCACAGGCAAAAGTTTTTGCCCACCAACTGTCATTTTTATTGCCTAATACAACTTTTACCAGAACAATATTTGTGCGTGGGCATTTTTTATCTTGATAAAAGCATTTGTAAGATGGCTATTTTTGCCGGCTTCCATCGTCTAAAAAGTTCAAAAAATATGATATTTCACACCCAAGCAAATAATAACAAATATTTCAATAGAAAACACCTCAATTTTTGCTTTTATATTGAAATATCAATAATGATACATCCACGAACCTAGCGCGCAGATGAAAATGTAGCTGTCAAAGTACTAGATTGCTGGCAATACTTATCAAGATAAAAGCTCTGATAATTATTGCTTGCCAAGAGCAATATACGGTCTCCATGCATGATGCAATAATACAGGTGTTATCAGTTGGCAACTTCTCGCTATAATTCCGCCATATTGGCTGCCTTATGTTAGACAGTGCTACTTCTTTAACAATTCTTTGCCTAATAATATAGTCGAATATTTTTTTATTTTTTCTCAGTATACACATTTTATTCTTAAAAAGATATTTTATCTTATTTTATTTCATTTCATTACGAATATACTATAAAAAAGCAAATTTTGTTTAGGAAAAAATGTGAAATTTTATATTTTTCCCCCAAATGGGGCTTAATTTCTTCCCGTTTTTCTTCTCGTTCTACTGAGCTAAGGCAGTGTCAAATGGAGCTGTCACAATTAATACCACCTTGTATTATTGCATCATGGTCTCCATGGGCAAAATTGTGCCTAATAACATTAGGTTTATATACTAACTTCTCCAGTAAAATATTGCAGCGAGAGCGTAAAAGCGAAATAGAGCGTAAAATTGAGAAGAAGAGAAAACTAGCAGAAAAAGTTATTGAACACAAAACTAGTAAAAACTTGCAAGTGAATAGTTGTTGCACCGTTTTGATATTCTGCTGTAAACATTTTACTATTTATAAATCAGTTTTAAATTCTTTGCCTTACACAGTCGAGTACATCATTAATATTTTGATTTCCACTCATTTTACTTTTGCTTGTGCTAATCCAATTCAACAAATGGCGGCTTTTGACATTTATTCTTCTTCTTCAAAATTTCACTATCAAGAATTTGCAGCTCTTCACTAAATTTTTATTTGTACAAAGAGATATTTTTATTTCCCAATACCAGGCGCTCATACATATGAAGTAGCAAGCCTTCTATATGTATAAATTTGTTCGTAGAACTTTTAAATTAATTTTTTGAGCGCCTGGTATTGGGAAATGGGAGTATCGTTTTTTATAAATAAAAACTGATCATAAAGGGTGGCCGCGCGAAAATGGGCACATATGTATTTTAGAAAAGGACATTATATGCATGTGGATAAACCATGGACTGAATGATAAAAGCTGCTATCATTCGATGGTTGTTGTGCATGATTATTTCCTGTTCTGCATATTTTCCAATCTTTTAAAGAAAAAAATTATTGATACTAATTGTCTTGGAACATTTTGCACTCAGTTTTTAAAAAACCAAAACTATAAGTTTGTACAATATGTTCATGTGAATCAAGCTGCGTTTCATGCGTGGAGGAGTCCAAGCATAAGCATCCATTCGTAGGACATGGCTTATCCCGTGTAGCCGCTGTGCATTGATACGCGACACTATGTCAATATCGTTTTAAAGTACATACACCTCATTATTCCATCATCTAAACTTACACATTTTTCTTAGTGTATAAAATTTGATTGGAACTGAATTAGAGAATGCACACATAGCAAAGTGTTCATTCATCTGGAAGCTAATTCAATATTGAATTCTGTTTACTTCAGCATTCTCAGTGTTTCATTCCGGTATTTACAACTTTACTGTGTGATATCAATTTTTTTTTGAATGATTGTAGATTGAAAAAATATAAGCTACACTACCAGACCAAAGAAAAATGAATGAAATCCTATTTGTAAATATTTTATGATTAAAATTTTAAATGATTTCACAGTTTTACAGCTCTGCGCATAGTTTAAGACGCAGTAGTAGATACCAGCCGTTGAGTTTTGTCATTGGTAAGGCAATAAGCCTGTCATAATATCTACAGTAATACTTTCCTTATAACTTCCTGGAGGATTAGAACATACTAACTCTGGTCAGCTGTTTGACAACACGACTTGCAAGGAAAAAGCGATATCAAGTTGTAATGTGCGTGTAATGCAACTCGAAAGCTAGGTCTTGATCGTGTAAGACCCAAGTTACCATAATCTATAGAAAGTGTACATGTGCGTTAAAGTCGAGAAAAAATCGATTTTTATATCTATAACAAAAACTTTCTGGCTATTCTGTCATCTTTACTTTTTTCTTGAAGAAAATGGCGACTATTTTACAAATTGATTTGTAATTCTATTTGATTCAGTGAAAATTGGTATTGTATTGTAGCCAAAACTGCATAAAATATAACTAGTGCTTGTTTTGTATAGATAAGACAACAAAAGAAGTGAATAAATAAGTGCTGAAAGTTACATATAAAGAGGGACTTTTATAACACGTTTTTGTGATTAAAGACTCGAGTAAAATTAAGTAAAGGCGACTAAGCATTTAATTAACAATGTGGAGTGGATGGACTGGTGTCGCTGCAGCGGCTCCCATGCCTCCCATACCGGCACCTCAATGTCCGCCACCTCAGCCACCACCACCGTCGGCCGCCCCACCCCCACCCTCAACTGCTCCACCAGCACCTTCAGAACCAGCAACTAGCAATACAGCAACCCCGATTATAGGGCCAATGCTTCCTGCTACGGCCCCAGTAACTGCTCCCGTCGCTCCACTAGCTTCAACTGGGCCATATGGCCAGTATACCGAGGCGCAATACGCCGCATTGACTCCAGAGCAGCAATATGCTTTGCAACAACACTGGCAACAGTGGCAAGCTTATCAGCAAGAATATGCTAAGTGGCATGCACAGTATGGTGAACAGGTAAGTTGTAGGCAACATGAAACAAGGACTTATTTATGCATACATGTATTAAAATAAATTTTTAACTTTTTTTATTAGTACAAGAGAGAAATGGCTGCAGCAGCCCAAACAGGACAAACTATGGGGTTAAATAACTACTATCAGCAGGCACAGCCACAGCCACAAATGCAAGCTCAACAGCAGCCACAAATGTTGGCACAAGCACCTCAGCAACATTCACAACAAAATCAGCATCAACCACCACCACCGCCTCCCCCTGATGGGCAACAAGCAAGTGCAAAATTTCCGTTAACAACTCAACAATACAACCAACCGCCACCGCCACAGCAGGTACAGCAACATCCCCAACAAGTGCAGTCCCATTCTCAACAAGGCCAGTCACATCCACAACAAGCCCAGACACTACCGCAAACTCAAACTATTGCTGGTAATCAAGCTCCACCTACAATGCATCAACCACCCCCAGGTGGTCCGTTCGTCAATAATATGAATTATTCCCAATGGCAAAATCCTTATCCTCAATCACAACCACAGCAACAATACAATTATAATCAACCTCCTCCAAGTTTTGCACAACAGCCGTCGAATTACGGTCAAAACCCAAATTTCCAGCAACCACCTCCAATAATGAACCAACAACAACCGCATTCTCAACCACCACCAAATTCAAATGCAACACAAGCTATGCAACAAAAACCTATGCCTCCTTATGGTAATTCAAATCAACAAAACAATAGCGACAACAGCAATAAGAATCAATCTTTTCCCGATCGTAATTTTGAACGTAACTCTTCTGAACCTATCGAACCGAATCCGAATCAATGGGGCCCTAATCCAAATCTGCAAAACAATGAATTTAATAAAAACCAAGGCGGAAATAATCAATGGAATTCTAGACAAAATAACTTTGAAAACAATTTTGATAACCCCAGGCCAGGAAATCAAAGCGGACCTAACAGTTGGGACTCCCGAAGAGATGATCGGGGTAAACTTAATGATTATAATGACATGTCGAATGATGGTAATATGGACGATCCTTTCGAAAGCAACCGAAATAGCATGGACGGCTTTGAAACAAATCCAAGAAATTCAAACAATCGATGGGGTGGTGAAAATTCGAATGCAGGAGCTGGTTTCAACGAAAATCGTACCGAAAACATCCCTCAAGGTAGACCAGGACAGCAGGGTTTATCAAATCAGTGGGGTAATAATCGGAATCAAGGTGGTATGAATAACGCCTGGAATAATAGGCAACAAGATGTTCAAGACAGTTTCGATAATGGTCGCAGAAACGCGGGAAACTTTAACAACCAGAGAAATCAGTCTGGCCCTAATGATCAGATGGGAAGAAATCGTTGGGGTAATAATGATAACCAGTGGTCGAATAATAATAGAAATAACCGAGATAATTTTAATCAAGGGCCTGGAGGAAGTGGTCGGAATTTCGATGGGAATACGTTCATGTCTGGTCCAAACAACTTCAATCAACGATATGGCCAAAATGAGCGAAACTTTGGGGGAAACTTCAATCAAAGGCCAGGGGGTAATGGTCGAGACTATGGGCCCAATGAAAATCCTAACCAAAGATTTGGTGGTAATGAAAGGAACATGGGCCCAAATAATACTTTTAACGATGATGGTCCTAAAGACGATTTCGCTGATATTAAAGATTCCAATATGAGACCTGGAATAAGAGACCGCAATTTCGGTAATAGAAATAACAGATGGTCGGACGGCAATGATTCCAATTTCGGCGCACACAATGATTTAAACCCAGAAGCGGAAGGTCCTGGTAAAAATATAAGTCAGCGTAATCCCTTTAATTCGAGATCGCGCTCAAATGACCGTAACTTTGGTCCTGCAGGCAGTGGAGATAACTTTGGACCAAATACTAATTTTAATCAAGGAAATCGAGACAATTTCGGACCAAACAATTTCAACCAAGCAAATCGAGACAACTTCGCACCAAACAATAATTTCAATCAAGCAAATCGCGGAAACGGTCGCAACTTTCCCATTGACCCTTTAAATCGAAAGCCGGGTCCTAATGATTTCGGTCCAAACAATTTTAATCGAAGGTCAGTTTCGAATGAACGAAACCTTGGTGCAAGTAATTTAAGTCAAAGATCACTTTCTAATGAACCAGATTTCGGCCCAAATAATTTAAATCAAAGGTCTAACTCAAATGAGCGCGCAAGAGAATCGGCTCCAAATATCAGCGTAGGAGGCCAAGGAGAAGGTGTTGCACCCCAAAGCGCAGATAAATTGCGAAATGCGCCAAATAAAAGTAACCGCGAACCGGAAATACAAAATCAGCGTCAAGGTCGCGTTGAAACCGACAGCGGGAACAAACAACAACGGCCCGATTTGGATGAAAAGAGTTTTGATATGCAGTTCCAACGTTGGGAAGAACAATTCGAACAATGGAAGCGTGCTAACGCTAATCATCCTGACAGGGAAATGTACAGACGATATGAACAAGAATTTGAGAAGCAACGCCAGCGAATAATGGATCGTCGTGAACAAATGCGACAAAGAAGATTACAGCAGCAGGGCTTAGAAACTGAGCCAATTGGAAAGGAGCCTTGCGTTAAGAACGATAACTTAGACCCTGAAAATTCTACTGAAATGGATATAAGCAAAACTCCTGAACATGAAGACTCTGAAGATTTGCATGGTGCACCCGTTGAAGAAGATGACGGTACAAATCAGCCTTTCGCGGGCGAAAACACTAACATAACTGAAGAAAGCACCGTTAACAAAGACGAAGTAGTTCAAAAAGAAAAAGAGGATAAGGATGAATTGGTAAAAGAACAAACAAAAGGTGATTGTCCAAAAACAAGCAAGGAAAGCATCTCAAAATTTGAGAAAAAAGCGAATATTGTTGGTACCTCAGGCAAGCGAAAGAGTCGTTTTAGCGCTCCTACGGAAAGTGTAAAAATATCAAAATTAGACGACCCGACTGTCACTGAAGTGATATCCCTTGTGGATGAAGATGACGTCAAGGCCGGTGACGTTTCTGGTCCCATGTGTAATATTTTTGGCAAAAGTGAGGGTATTCCAGGTCTAGATTTGGTGGGAGGTAGTGGCGCAACCGACACAATGTATGAAGATAAATCATACATGATTAAGGGTAATGAAAGTGCTGAAAAGGAATTGGTTGAAACTTTTGAACCAAAACAGCAAGAGCCACAAAAGCCTGTTGGCAAAATACCATCCCTGTTTGATGTTGTTGTACAAAAACCAGCAGATTTCGCCATACAAACACCCATCAGTGGTGGCAATGCCGAAGACGAAATCGAAGGCGAGTGTGAAGGTGAAAATGATAATGAAGATGAACGCTCTGATAACAGGCTAGAGGCGGACAAACCGCAAGAAGAGCAACTAATACATCCGAATATTTCCAATGCCATTCCTAATTTAAATGATGCACTTAGAGATCCCGTATTCATGCAGAAAATTTCGATGGCCCTGGCTAAAGCTCAGGGCAGAGAGAGTGCTGATCCAAGTTGTGCGCCACCACCACAGTTTCTTCAACAATTACCTATGTTACTTCAGCAATTACAAAAACAAAAATCTGAAATGGATAAGCCAGATGGTGGAAATGGACCTAACAGCGGGGGTAATGATCCTACTTTTGGAGGTAATGATCCAAACTTCGGAGGCAATGGACCTAACTTCAGAGGTAATGGGCCAAACTTTGGAGGTAATGGGCCCAACTTTGGAGGGAATAACCGTAACATGGGAGGAAATGGTCCCAACTTTGGAGGAAATGGTCCTAACTTTGGAGGAAATGGTCCTAACTTTGGAGGAAACGGTCCCAACTTCAGGGGAAACGGTCCCCCTTTCGGAGGAAATGGCCCCAATTTTGGAGGAAATCGTCAAAATTACGGAGGCAATGGTCCCAATAATGGACCAAACCGGCCGAATTTCGGAGGAAACGCACCAAACTTCCGTGGCAATGGTCCGAATTTTGGTGGCAACGGGCCTAATTTTGGCCCGAATGGACCCAATTTCAATAGGTTTGGGCCAAATGGTCCTAATTTCGGAGGAGGGAACGGCCCGAATTTCCGCGGAGATGGTCCGAACTTTAGAGGTGGCAATGGTCCGAATTTCGGTGGTGGTGGTGGTAATGGGGCAAATTTTAGCAGAATGGGTCCCAACGACGATCGACGTAATTTTGGCGGTAATAATAACATGGGCGATCGCGGAGGGCAGAATTCATTCCGAAGTGGTCCCGAGGATAATGAAAGACAAGGAGGCCCAGATGGTGGAAACGATGCTACAGGAACGGACAATTCGAATTCTTCATGGGTTGATGGGTATGTATAGAACTTTAACAAGTTTTATTTATTTCATTTTATTTACAATTATATAAAAGAAATGTGAGATCCGAATGAGTTAAATTTATCAAAGGCAGATAATATTAGCTTCACATGAAAAACGCTGGTTTGATAGATGATAATACTTTTGATGTATGCCTTGTATGCATTTGTGGCGTATTATGTTAGCTTTGCCATTATGTATATACAACATTAAAAAATTCTTTCTTCTCAAGTACATTATTTATTTATACGAAAATGAAACAGTCATTTAAAATTTGCGAAAAATTGAAAATTAGTTTTTGCTAAGGAAACCGTTTGAAGCCAATCAGTTTAGTTGCCTTCTAAGATATCTAGTTCATCCTTTCATTACATCCAGTTAGAGGGTTCCCAATTTAATATAGAAAAATCAAAACATTATCTAAACTTAAACTTTATTTTCTTCTAATTGAAAATTCACTAATTGGCTTAAAGTGATTTGGCTTAATATCTGAATGGCAAAAAACTGTAGGTTTCTGCATCTGTCTTAACAACATTAAGGCGCACATCACAAATAGGACGCGGGAAGCTCTCACAAAACGCTTAGCAAAAATGTAACCGCCGAATATTGATTTATCTTTTAGCGTAGCATAGTAAACACTTCCAAAAATAAAAAAATAAAATCAATTCATATTTAGGGATCCTTTGGCAAAAAAAAAAAAAACAAAGTCTGCAAAAGATACTGCAAATCTACCTCAGCAAAAAAAATATCTTCAAATTTACGCTTCTCGTTGTGAGATACCTAATTTTACATCGTACAAATAGTAGCACTACTACTATTAAGATTAGTGAGAGACTAGTACAATTCAACAAAAAATTTCCGTTCTGGATGATAGCTAAGTTTTATTTATTGGTTTTTATTAAATCAAAAAAACCTTTAACACATAATTCCATTAGCTTTATCGGTTGACGAATTAAAAGAGCAGAAACCCATTTAATTATAAACTATATTGAAAGTTCATCACCTCAATTTGTGCCGTTTACAACAGAGTATATTAAAAAAAGGTGTCTTCTTACCACAGTAAGATATTGACTTTCTGGATTATCGATTGCAACGCCCATTTCTTTTTTATTGCAACATCGGGCTGATTTCATTGATTTTCATTTAGATTTCCCAGAGATTTGAAGGAATAAATCTATGTTTCAATCTATACTTAAGTGTAGACTGGTGCTAGGTTATGCGGGCAGCTCTAAAAGAGAGTTGACTCGGAAGCCTCATAGGCCATTGTGCATATTTACAAGTGAAAAAAAGAATCGGAAGCTTTCGAGAAAAGCCCCTCAGCTGAGATCACCTTATTTCAATTACTACAAAAGCGCTTTAGAATATTCAAACGTTATATAAACACCAGAATTGATTAAATTGGATTCATATTTTGCAGGTTTTAATTTTATTTTAATAACTTTAGTCGCGTTTAACATGAGTGCTTCCTTTAAACCGCGGTTCACACTAGTGTTTAGTTGTGGATTTATTTTAAATATGTATTAACAATGTTTTTAACGTAAACGTTTTTTTGGTATTTTTTATTATAAAATAGCCCAGTATAGTTCAACTTTTTCTAAAAAAAAAAAATGTAGTAGCGATTTTTGGATGCAGTTTACTTCTATTTGATACGTATCTTAGGACGGATTACAAAAATTAAGGTCTTAAAATGATCACATTGAAAACAGTGTGGCCTTTGCAAAATTCAATGTTGCGTCTCAAATTTGGTGTCTAAACTAACCGTGAAACCGGTGAACCCAACACTTAAAAAAATTAATAGTAACAGCAGGAACTTAGAGCATGATTTTAAAAATTCATAATGACGAATCCAATATGGCGGCCGAAAAATTAAAATCGATTCGGTCCACTTGAAACGATTTTTTCAAGGGTTCTTGAGGCCGCTTATTACTCATCTGAAGTCAGGTTGGAAAAATTCAAAATTTGTAAAGCAAAATCTAAATGGGTGCGTCGTATGTTATCATTTTAAGACCTTAATCCTTATGAGAAGAAGAAAATAATTTCCAAATAAAAGTCCCATATAATTATTAGGAGAAGGTGAAAAAGTTTTTAGTCTAACGATTTTCGTGACGGGAGACGGAAACAACTTTTCCATTGTTCAATAATAATTATACAGCAATGTTTAATTTTATTTCTTATAATCGTTATAGTCTCTGCCTAAAGTCCAACATGGCGGAATTTTGCCATGAAATTTAGGGGCAAGACTATGGATCCATGCCAAATAGAAGTAAACTGCATCAAAAAATTGCTACTATAGTTTTTTTTTCTTCGTACCAATTTGATCTAAATTTTGCTGGGCTAAAAAATGTTTTAACCAAAATCATATATGTATGTATGTAAGTCTAAATTTCAAACTTTATACAGAATTTAGAAAATCTTCAAATTTTCATCAAAATTTCGAAACTTTTATTTTGAATCTATAGAAAATTTTTGGGTATGCGGTTTTATAGCCCATGAAATATGCAAGTTTCAAGTGTGTTAGTGAAAATCGTACAGTAATTTTTTTCCATTTTTTTTTAATATTTTTTATTTTAATTTTATTAACTTTTAATAATAATATGGTGTGAACTCCATGATAAAAACATAGTAAGGTAAAGCCGTTCTCTCAATTCATCGGCCATGATTTTTTTTTTGAAGTTTGCCAGCATTTTAAAATCATATAAAATTGAGAGTAAAAAAAGGAATTGTTCAAAGTTGTTGTTGTTTGAGATTGAAAATGAGAATGTGTGTGTGAGTTTGTGTGTAAAATTTTAAAATTAAATTGCTTGCAAACGTCAAGAATTTGAAAAATTCCTCTCAGCGGCTCTACCTTCCTAGTTTTTTGATCCATAAAACTAAAAGTTCCTAACTTTGTAGTATAATAAAGTGCAAATTTGAATTAACCAGGACTTGCCGTTTCATAATAAACCAATAATAAACTAAAAAAAATGTTAATAATTGCTAAAATGTCCCGTCCTAATTTATATTTGGAAAATTTCTAAACATTCAGACATAAAATTTCCATATTTTGATGAAAATTTGTTAAAGTTTTATAATTTTTGTATTAAGTTTGAAACTTTGATTTGTTTGGTTTTGTTGGCAACAGCATAAAAAAAAAAATTATAAAAAAATAATAAAACCATTTTAACCTAAAAAACGTTGTTAATATATAAAAAAAAAAAAAATCAACACGTGAGTCGTACATTTTTACAGGATATTAACCAGACAGAAGAAGAACATTTTTCACTTGTAAGTATGCACGATGACATATACATAGACCTATTGCAATGCCCAGAAGCAGGTTCCTTATGCATATCTCTGCATGTCTCTAAACCATGTTTAGAATCTTACCGTTTTCATAGCGACAAGTTAACTCCCGTCGCACAGTGATTCAAAACTGGAAAGGATTGTTCATAATTCATTGGAGTCTTCGTTTTTCAACCAATTAGATTAATTTTTGTTTTTTAAAGAAGAAGCAGCAATCGGTTCTCCTGTTCTAGTTAATAAATTATACAAATTAAAAACTAATTGTAGGGTTCCCCCAAAACTATACAAAAACTCACAAGAAAAATTTGAAATGTTATAAAAAATGTTACCATAATGAAAACAGAGAAAATTTTGAGCTTTTAGAAAAATGTTTGGTATGCAGTTTTATATGTAGATCATTAAATTTTAGTATAATAAGTTGCAAGTGGCAAGTGGCTATGAGGTTGCGTTGATTTTTTTTTTTTTATAATTTTTTTTTGTTATATTATTAAAAATCAGAGCGAACTCTTAGCCGATTGCAACTTGCTGTTTTTATTATACTAACATTTAATGATCTATAAATTTGCATACCCAAATATTTCCAAAAACCAAAAAAAATGTTCAAAATTTATTTATTTGAACAAATCGAGTAAATGATCTGAAATTTTTAGAAAGACCATTTGCTTAGGTTTTATGCATACAACCCATTGTTTCGTAACATTTCAAAAATTTGTTTTCGTTTTGGAGGAATCAACTAGTTTTTATTACATAACATATATTAACTGAAACAGGAGAATCAATTTTCTCAAAATTGCTACTTTTTCTGCACTTCGCACTAAGAAATGGAATGTAATCAATTAAAAATTAAAAAATGAGGTAACTGGTCTCTTGCAAATTTTATAAGCTTTCATTAAAAAAAAATGAATCAAATTGATTGAAAAATGAAGGCTCCAGTGAATTATGAACACTAAATGCCAGATTTGAACCCACTGTGCGTCTCCAGTAATTTGTCGATTTCCAAAGAACGCAAATAACAGTTAATCAGACATAAAAGTTCACTCACGTGGCTTGCATATGCTACGCTCTTAATGGGAAATGTTTCTCACTTTGCGCGATACGCAGCGGCAACAAAAATTTTCATAAGCAACAATGCTACAGACAAGTCAACAGTCGAAGCAACATGCCCTGATTGCCTCAACGGTTGCCTCGTGTGTAGTCAGCATTAGAGTTCATGAAATCAAACCAAATAGAAACTCAAACAAGTAATTTTTAGCAAAAAGCAAAACCGACTTCAATTCTCACATAAAAATGGAGGAGCATCGTTAATTTCTCCATGATCATTTGTTATTTTTTGGTTGATTCAAGATTTTTACATATATCTTATCCACACGTTTGTTAGTTTTATAAAGAAAATAATTTTCGCACTGAGATCCACTTTCCCATGGACCCCCCATGGAAAACCGGTTTATTTACGAAGTTTACAGTTACGAAGCAGTTATGCGTTTAGATGAATACCCTGTATGTTTTTATTTCATTTTTTTTGTTGTAGTATGAATTTAAGAAAAAATTATAGGAAACAAATGAATATATTGTGAGAAATTCCCTGTGCCAAAAATTTTTGCCGTGAGTCATACACGATAAATAAAAAAAAATCATTGCCGTGTAGATTACAAAAGTGAGTATCAAATAAAACAGAAAACTGTAGAATTGAAAAAAAAATAGATACGTTTTTCGGTGCACAGGAACGTATTTAATATATTTAAAATGTTATTTTAAAACTTTATCCTTAAATGTCCTTGAAAATTTTAAATATTTAGTTATTCTTGAAAACATATATCGTCGCTGGAATAATGAAATAGTGTAACATGAAAAGTATAGTTTTGAGAAAAACGAATTGGAAGTTTTTATAAAGCATAACAAACCATACAAATACAATTTCGTTTTTCGAGAATAAATTAGTTTCTAATAGTTTAAGGATTGTCTATCCAATGGTGCAATTATCGAATAATAGTGTATGTGGCATTTACACTGTTTCTTTATTCGAGCGACGATATGTATGCTAATGACTAATACAGTGGCGAAAATATAAATATAAAAGCGATATTTTAGCATTCTTTGGCTATTTCCCTTTCGATTAAACTTTGCGACAATTCAAACCAGCGGAGTTTGCTAATATTTTTGGAAAGTATACATATTCAGTAATAAAACACTCGATGGATTTGCAAAAGTTAACTCGTATTTTTATTGTAAGGCCTACTAGGGTTTTTATGGCCCAGCCTTTTCAAAAAAGTGGAAAAAATGGTTAAAATAAATGTCTTGAAGATTGATATATTCCCGAAAATTATTCTTCGAGAAATTGTACTAGAGGTCTTTTCAGGCAAAAAGCTTCATGCCACCAACGTAAAAGTCTCTAAAAATTATAATAAAAAACCAACAAAAAAAACTTTTTTAAAAAAAAAAAAAAATTGTTTTTTTTACAAAAAAAAAAGGTTTTTTTTTACAAAAAAAAAAAAATAAAATGTAGTTTGGCTGTTATTCCTTCTTGGCATGAAGTTTTTGCCTGAGAAAAAAGACCCCTATTAGAATTTTCCGAAGAATAATTTTCTAGAATATATCAATCCTCTAATAATGGGTTAAAATGTTCTACGAAAATATTTTCCGTGAAATTTTACTATATGGGTGAAAATTTCTCAACTGGACCTCGTTTTCAGTCAAGTTCGAATTTTTTCGTGAACATTTGTGGGCAGAGAGGTTTATAGATGTGAAATGGATTCTGAGATTTTTTTTTGAATAATTTAAATTTTTGAAGTTTTTATAAGCAAATATGTATACTTTTAAGCAATCTTTTTTCAAAACTTATTTTCTCTTACAGTATTTGACGAAAGTTGATGAAATTTTTTGTAAGCGTAATGACATTAGAGCTTTGAAAAAAAAAATTTTTATAATTCAGAATTTTATATATTTTTTTTTTTTAATTCAAACATTATAAATATTCAAGTTGCATTAAAAATATGTTCTCAATGAGTTTTTCCATTTCGTTTATATTTTTTAAAACTGCATTTATTGAAGAAAATATTTGTAAATTAAAATTTGTTAGATCTTTTCTGTTTTTGACTTACAGCAACATATGTATGTCACAGCGCGCACAGAAAAGATCTAACAATTTTTATTTTTACAAATATTTTCCTCAGTAAATGCAGTTTTCGAAAATACAAACTAAATGGGAAAAACTCATTGAGAACATATTTTTAATGCAACTTGAATATTTATCATGTTTGAATTAAATTTTTTTTTTCTAAATTATAAAAATATATATTTTTTTAAAGCTCTAATGTCACTACGCTTACAAAAAAAAATTTCTTCAACTTTCGTCAAATACTTTAAGAGAAAATGAGTTTTGAAAAAAAGATTGCTTAAAAATATATTTGCTTATAAAAACTTTACAAATTAAAATTTTTCAAATTCTCAGAATCCCTTTCACATCTATAACCCTCTCTACCCATAAATTTCCACGCAAAACTTCGAACTTGACTGAAATCCGAGGTCCAGTTGAGAAATTTTCAACCGTATATGTATGTATGTCTTAACTTTCAATTTCGCTCAGACATTTATTTTATCAATTTTTTCCTCTTTTTTGAAAAGTACTTAAGCCGGGACATGAAAACTTTAGTAGGCCATAAAATATAAATACGAGCTAACTTTTCTTTCTTTCAGAATATGTTGACAAAGTCCGGACTAATTTCGGCTGTCGCACAGTGATATTTAATGTTTATTAACTTTTATGAGAGTGTAGATTGTTATCTCAAAAAAACCATGTAAGTCAATATTTCGAGCTCTGTACAAAAATTAGACAAATTCGACAAAGATTAATCAACATTTTGAGATTTTTAATTAGTTTTCTTAGAAGCATTCTGACTATTCATGTACATTTGTACACATTTTAAGCAGCTAGGACTTACCGTTGATTATTGGCAATTCTTTTTTTTTGTGGAAGATGTTGCTCATTTTCTCCATACAAAAAACATTGTCGAACATAGGCTGACCTCCAAAACGTACCAATACAATGTTTGGATACTGTTCTACATATACATTGCATATTTTGAATATTTAGTAAAACAATGATCACCATTTCGGTATTTTCCATTTTTAAAATCCAAATGGTAACTAAAACCAAACGGAGCATCAACTTCGTTTTTGATGCGCTGATTACTCTGGCGATACGTTTCGATAACTTTTCGGATGCGCTTCGGCAAAGTATACATTGCCAAACAATTGTAGTTTGGCGTTATGGAACATTAAACTTTGTACGTATGCAATGCAAATGACGTTTTGGAAGTCAGCCATACTTTGCATGGAAGAAATGCGCGAGCAAAAAAATTGCAAAAAATCAACGGCAAGTCTTAGCTACTTCAATCTTGTAACTTATACTAAAATTTAATGGCCTACAATACTGCATAATTAAAAAGTTGAAAGTTTTGATCAACATTTTTCAAAACTCGTTGAATTCTTATGGGTGTTCTACAAAGTTTTAAATTTTGATCTACATGTTTTTTAGATAGTAAGCTACGTGTATTTATATTATATAAAAAAATACTAAACATTTTTTAAACAAAGAAAAGTAGCCCATTATAGCTAAAATGTCTTTTCCCTATTTAGATTCTCGCCACCGTATGTACAATTGCATACATCCCCGAACTTCGTATTTCGAATTTTGCCAATTTACGATAAAAAAAATTATTTAAAAGTACATAAACTACACCTCGTTGTGAGCCAAAAAATTAAAATTTTGTCAATTCTAGACAAATTTCTGTTTTATTTTATACGCACGTTATTCTAAATTGCACGGAGTTTTTAAAATAATTTTTTTGAATAAACTTTGAAATATTAAACTCCTCTATATAAAATCCTGACGTCAGACAGAAAACTAAAAGTGCAGTTTTTGCTATATTTGACCCCTAGTTACGGCAGTATATTGACTTTTTCGTGAGTTTTGAAATTTGTTGGCTTTTGTCGCGCGGTGTATTGAAGAAGTGTTGAAATTAAGAAAGTGATAACTGTTATTTGCTATATCTGCGGTTAAGAGATGAACGAGCCTTATTAATTCCCACTAAAAAATTAAAAATTTGTTTCAATAGCGCATCCATCAGCCCGCCATTATTTTAAAAATGTTTCTAAAATGTAAACTAGGCGAAATAGAATACAAACGAGTACCCACAAAATAAAACGTTTCTGAGAAATGTAGAACAAGAATCCAACTTTTTTGAAATGTTGTTAAATTCAACATTCGGAAAAGTGAAGAATCAAAACGAAAGGTAGAAATAAAAACAAGCTTTTGTATTAGAGTTAAAATACCCAATTGCTTTTTCTTCTAACCAAAACACTAATAGTTATAGTGGATTCATAAAGCATAAAACCTACATGTAATTGTAAATATGAAATGAGGTACGAACAGAATGTGGGCATTGTAATTAAGTAACTATATTAAATGTGCTTTTATTAATTGTAATAATATATGAATTATAATGTTTAAAGTCAATCCAGGAGGTTATTGTATGCAATTTTGTGGTGTGTAGCACCGGTACTATCTGCGTTGAAAATGCATGGCGAATGTATCGCAAAAGTAAAAAAAAATATTCGCAATCACCACAAATATAATTACTCTAATTACAATGCCTATGAGTGCGAGAACATGCCAACCCATTCTTTGCCCTCTGTAAATCGTTGACTACGAAAGCAAGCAACCGTCTCTTCGGTCTCACAAATCTAAGTGTAAAGTGTTAAATAAATACACAACTATCAAGTTAGCAAAATAGTGTATAATCACATTGATAAAACTGTTAATACTGGAATTTCTATTCCATTCCTTCTCTTTTCATTGCCCCTTGAAAACCCGCATTATATAAACGTATACAAAACGAAAATGTGTGAACAATCTGCAACTCGTCGCTCCATTATACCAATCAATATTGATCCACTATATGAAATACATTATTTAGTGGTGGTAATAAGAAGCCTAATTTTAATAAAAGACAGAGGAATCCCAAGTCTGGAAACCGCAATTAGAGCACATAATCTACTACATACCATACCAGTTGATGATAGTTGTTTGCATTAGACTTAAGTTGTCGCTAAAACAGTTGAGATTTTTAAACTTAAATCGACGAGTAAAAATTATAACAAAACAACAAAACATATTTACACTTACGAGTTACAGGTGTTTTCGAACTCTTAATTGCTAGTTAAACAACTTTTGATTTTTTACTATATGTAATGTGTGTCGGTCGCTGTTGTCAAAATACAATGAATTAGCTGCAATAGTTACCGACTTTGTTCTATGTGCCGGTGCAGGTCTGTTACTGTTTAAAAACAGTCCAACATGTGACATGTGACCACCGAGTAATATAGAGAAGTTGCTGATGCCGCAATTCTTATGTATGATGCAACAGTTGACCAGCTCGCCGATAACTATTGGATTTATAGACATAATCTTCATACATACTACTACTATATGCTTACAACAACATACCCTATTAAAAGGTATAGAATAAAAGTTTGAATTTCATCAACACAACTGCTTGAATTTATTTACAAATCAAATCGAAAGGGTCAAGGCGGCGGGGCAATTTTGTTTGTTTTCTCTAAACATTACTACGTGGTATGCGGTAGTACACTAGCTTATAATGACTTTGTTCAAATAACGGCATAGCGGATTCGAGATATATTGCACTATACATACATAGTTACTTCAATACCAAAGTGCCTAATTTAAACCTTTTGCGCAAATAGTATACACTCAGTTGCATAATTATAAATCCAGTAAAAATGTCTTTGAAACAACTGTCACAAGCAAGATGGGGGAAAACCTACTTCTGTGATTTTTGATGTTAATGGCTCTCTTGAAATAGAGTATATTTTTTTTTAATCATAACTTAATTTAAAGGAAGTGAAAAAATTTAAAAATAACTTGTTGCAAAACTACATATACATAAATCCAAAAATTAAATCCCAATGAAATTAGAAAAAACATGCAAATATGTCTTTCTAATACTCTATTTGTGCTTCTTTGACTTTAAGTGATTGAAATATGGGCTCACTCATACTTAAATAAACACTAAAGCAGCATACAGTTTATGGCACACTTGCATAATCACCAATTTAAACTGTCCTTGCTTGTATTCCCCACATATTCTCCATTTGGTGGAAGTTAGGAGAGCACAATCGTCCAAATATTGTTAGTTTGCAACATAATTTGCAAGAAATTACCCAACAAACATTTAGGTTAGGGAACGATTAGAAACCGATTAGAATTCGAATGTTTCTCTGTGGGAGAAGGTTAGAAGACGATTAGATAAACTGTCGAGAATTATAGCATTCTCTACAAAAAGGCGACTTAGTTCTCGATATCGAGAAAAAGGTTAGATATCAAATCGCATTCTAACGTTGAATTCTAATCGGTTTCTAATGTCTAGTGGTTTTCTAATCATTCTCTCAATCGAATTTTAACATAGTTCTCTAACCTGCGGAAAACATTAGAGTACTACATTAGAATTCTAATGTAAAACAAAAAGGTTTATCTAATGTTAGAGACTGTGTTTGCTGGGTAATCTTTTTCAGGCGAAAAGATATTGATTGCATACTAGAATGATTTATGGAAAGAATGACACATTTTTCCCGGCAGAACTTTGGTCTTCTTGAGATTCAAGAGGCCTCCCACTGCTTTGCTTTCTCTTTCTTTAAGGTTCATATCAAATATGTTTTATTGCAATCTAAAATGCATTTTTAAATTAATTTGTAATGCTAAATAGCATAAGCTTATACTTTCGCGTAAATCGTAATTAGAAAAAGCCCTTCTAGAATCCATGCAGGGAAGCACTTTCTTTATACCTTCTTGGGTAGGTCCTTTAGAATGGCTTCACTCTTAAAAAGGCCTACCTAAATTATCTTCTGGGATGTGTGGGGAGTATTAGCAAGGACGGACAGTTCATGCTGATAATCGTTTATTTGAAAACGTGTATGATGCTTTAGAGCCCCCGCACACTGCAGACTTTATCGGCCGACGATTTAGTCGGGCTCTCTTAAAATACATGCATCTTGCATGGATGTGCGCACACTTCACCAACTTAATCGTGTCCGACTAAATAGTTTGCAGTGCAGGCCGATTGCATTCAAAATAGAAAGTCTGCCAACTATCGGCCGACTGCTTGATCAGCAAGGCGCTCTTCTTCTACGTGCGTACACTGCAGACTTTATCAGCCACCAACTCATCGATAAGCGCTGCCATCTTAGCATAACATTTCAAAGAATGTGCTATAAAAAGAGCATTAAAAAAAATACTTATGTAAATAAATGTGCAATAATATGGTATTTGTCCCTGAAAATTTGTATTTTATAGTTGCTCGTGCTTGTGGCCGAAGCTCAGGTGCTTTTAATTATAGGCCTACCTAAGAAGTTGGCAGCCCTGACGTCGATATTGTAGCAATTGCCACCGATTTACAGCCTTATTATGTATCACGAACGATAGGCAACACGAACGATTCGTTTGCAGAGGAATGCTTCAAAAATTAGCCCGGCGGCATCATTCTAGCCGGTTTAAACGCAACCGAGACGATTGCAACGTAATTGATGCGAAGTTAGACGAAAACGACCGATAGAGTAATAAACTCGTAATCACAGACGTTATCGTCTGCAGACGAATCGTTCGTAATACATAATAAGGCAGTGAGGCCAACCCGACTAATTAGTTTGGTCAGAGTACGCACCTACATACATCCCAACCCGATTAGTGAAGACATTTTATTTAAGTATAATTTTATTGGGATTTCATTTTTGGGTATAGTTTTGCAACATGTTATTTTAAAATTTTTTCACTTCCTTTAAGTTATCGCTATAACAAAATTTACCAAGTAAAAGTCACAGAAGAAAGTTTTCCCCTATCTTGCTTGTAACGGATGTTTCAAAGACATTTGTACTGGATTTCTAAATAAGGCAAAAACATAACCTGAAATAAAAGCGTTGTAAAAATACATACAACCATACATTTATGTACTATATTTAACTCAAGCGCAATTCAAACTAAATCAAAAAGCAAATCAGTGAAACCTAAACGCAATTTAAATTAATCTAAACGCAAATTAAATAAACCGGAACGCCGAACCGGAACCGAATGATCGGTATTTGAAAAATTTACAAATTCTACATGCACCTTTATAAATTTTGCTGATTTTTATTTCGTTTTGCGGATCTTTTCCCTTCTTAAAACTTTTCAATTAGTACAAGAAAAATAAATAAAATTTGGCAGAACTGCTTTTCGAATTTGCCCAACACCGAACATTCATCTTATATTTCGAGGAAGAATGCGTTCGGTTAATTTTATTTGCGTTTTGTTAATTTTATTTGCGTTTTGTTAATTTGATTTGCATTTGGCTTAAATAAATGTGCGAATTCTATATGAAGCCGTGAAAACAGAAGTCACCTAACCCAAACTTTATATTTTGTACTTCAGCTACTACTTTAAATAGTTTCAAATGTTCAATTTTAAAATAAAGTCGCTTATTCCTTAATTTTAA
This sequence comes from Rhagoletis zephyria, assembly GCF_001687245.7. Lineage (NCBI taxonomy): Eukaryota > Metazoa > Arthropoda > Insecta > Diptera > Tephritidae > Rhagoletis > Rhagoletis zephyria. The sequence goes on along the minus strand of NW_016162429.1, from coordinate 1,158 downwards.
GCTACATAGCAGAAATAAGAGATTTTTATTTTATAATTTACCTCGTTTGAAACTATTTTGAAGTAGAGAGGTACAAACAAAAATTAAGGGCTTAGGTCACTTTTGCTATTACGGATGTTTAAGACATGGTTACTCTTAAAAAAGTCGAGTACTTATTAATGTACATATGTGAAAAGCTGGAATCATAATTGAGTACAAGAATCAATTAAGTGCTTGAAATTGAGTAAATTCGATGCCAAACACTTGTGTGAACTTTTGGAGAATCAGACCAAAACTAGCAAAAAAATTCAAAAAAAAATCCCTGTTGGATCTCTGGTAAAGATGATCTGAACTTCTAATTGTAACCAAAATGTAATTAGTTAGATCGGAATTCGTTCGTATGTCTTTATTTTGTCTCATTTTGCAGGATAATACATTCTAAAGAAAGGAATACGATTTTTATGTGTAAAGCAAAACGAAAAATCCGATTTTTTTATTCACATCATTAGCTACAATGCCGTCAACGCAAGAATAAGGATTCGATTGAACCAACTCCAGCATAGTATTCACTTTGGTTTCGTCATTTAAAATACAAAAATACAATACGGGTCTTTCCTTAAACTCGTAAAAGCCTCGTAAAGCTCGTAAATTTACGAGCCTCGTAAAAGAACTGTCAAAATTTGTATGGAGCTCTATTTACGAGCTCCTCGTAAATTTACGAGGTAAATTTGGTGCGCAAACGATCTCCTAAACTTCAGTGTTGCCGAGGGGCCGAAATTTTTATACTAAAATGTATAACAAAATCACGAAAATAAATGCAGTCAGAAAAAAAAAAATTATTAAAAATCAACGCAATTCTTTAGCAATTTAAAGCTTGCACATTATTACCCTGGAATTTAAACTCCTTACTCAAATAATTCTAAAACATCTGAGCAAAAAATTGAAAATTACGCTGAAATTTTGCAGGTTTTTGATAATTTTTGCACATTTGAGAGATCCGAGTTATTTATTACTTTTTTCTTGTTTAATTTTAGAGATTTATTATATTTGATTTTTTTGCGTTTTTAATTTAATTTTATCATTTTTATAGTTTATTGTTTTAAAAAGGAGATTATTTTTTTTTTAATTTTATTTAATTTTTAGAAACTGTTTGCCAAAAGACAAACAATACCGCTAACT